>NW_006272000.1:0-1011 GCF_000225605.1 Cordyceps militaris CM01 | reverse complement strand
GATATATAAGATAAGAAAGATATGTAAGTATTAAGGGCTAGGCTATAAAGCCTGCCCTGGTCCTTCTAGAGTGGCCGGTGTAGAGCCCCCTAAAGGGGGGCCCCTTATAGGTATAACTAGATAACAATTATGCTAGTATTATTATTATGAATCCTTTTGCCTTCTGTGGTTAAGTAGGTAAGAGGGTTGTGGCTATAAGGCTACTGATGGCCGTGGGGTTGGTTGCCCTTAAAGCCCCTCTAGGGCTAGTCTATCACATATAACAATACTACCTAGGGTTATAGGTTCAAACCGTGGCGTGTGTAGTTATATAAAAGGGGCTAGTATACACGTTTCGGCCTAGGCTTATAGGCTAGTAGATTAGAGCCTAGGGGATTAGTGGCCTATTTATTAGCATGCTAGGAAGAGAAGGTATATTATAGGCTAGGCTCTAGCCTAGCGCCTTCTATAGTAGCTAGCATAGAAAAGAACCCTTATAGGTACAACTAGATAATAATTATGCTAGTATTATTATTATAAATCCTTTTACCTTCTATAGTTAAGTAGGTAAGAGGGTTATAGCTATAAGGCTACTAATAACCATAGGGCTAGTTGCCCTTAAAGCCCCTCTAGGGCTAGTCTATTATATTCCTAGACTAAGCTATATAGTATACCCCCTTATTACTTACTATTACTCTACTCGTTTTAGGGGTTTTACTTCTTCTCCTATTTATTATAATAGGTACCTATACTATAAGCTTTATCTCCCTTAGCTACTACTTATTAGCTTAGCGTTCTAAACCCTAGCTTTATAGTTAGTACCTTTACTATCTACTCTCTTAAGTAGGCTTATACCTTCTTATATATACCCTTATAGTAAGCGCCTTCCTAATCTACTCCTTTAGGTAGGCTTATATATTTAGTTAATTCTAACTACTATAAGAGTCACTCTAAAGCAATTCTAACCTATACTTACTATAGAGGGGTAGGACTACTAGATATTTATTATTAAATTTACTAAAAAGGTATTAT
>NW_006271999.1:0-1020 GCF_000225605.1 Cordyceps militaris CM01 | reverse complement strand
AATATTTACTAATAATACTTTAGAATTTATATATAATTTTAAACAATATTTTAAATTATATAGTATAAAATTTAATAATTCCCTACCCTATACTAAAGAACCTAATAATACTATAAAAAGGGTAAATAGGACTTTATTAAATAAAATAAGAGCTATATTATTTATAGCTAATATACCTACCTTTTTATAGGGGGAAGCTTTAGAAACTACTATTTATTTATATAATATAATACTATATAGTTCTCTAAAGAATAATATAAATCCTATAGAATTAAAAGAAAATAGAATTTTAACTAAATATAATTTATTAGTTATAAAGACTTTTAGAAGTATAGTCTATTATAAAAATAAGACTCCTAGTTCTAAACTAGAGACTAGAGCCTTTAAAGGTATAGTTATAGGATATCTTCTAAATTCTTATAAAATATAGGATATTTTTAAGAAAAAAGTTATAATTTCTAGAGATATTATTATATTAGAAAATAATTTTATAAATAATAATAATAATAATATCTCTTTTAATTTATTAGAAGAGAATAACTATAACTATAGGAAGTTTTTAGCTAACTAAATCTCTTTAGATAATAATAATAATAGTATTATAAATAATAATAATACTAATAATAATAATAGTATTACTACTAGTAATACTAATAATAATACTAATAATATAGAAAATAATTCTATAGATAACTCTTTAATAGAGAATAATAACTCTATTAAGAAGGATATTAAAGGCATACCTAAAACCAATATATCTATTAATATACCTAGAAAAATAGATAAAGAAGAAGAATATAAAGAAGTCCCTAATATAATAATAATAAATAATTATAATAATTATATTCTTAATACTATAACTAAGCCTTTAAAGCCTTCTAGTTATAATAAAGCTATAAATTTTAAGGAAAATTTAGAATAGCTAGAGTCTATAAAACTAAAAGTAGATAAATTATATTTTTATAATACTTAGACTATATCCTATAAACCTAAGGAAAATTAAGAAATTCTAAAAGGTCG
>NW_006271998.1:0-1108 GCF_000225605.1 Cordyceps militaris CM01 | reverse complement strand
ATTTTATATATCTTTTTTATCTTATATATCTTTTTTATCTTATATATCTTTATTATCTTATATATCTTTATTATAACTAATAGGGTATATATAGAATAAGAAGTAAAGTTATATATTATATAAGTTCTATCTAGTTATAAAGTATAGATATATATATTTATTATAAGTAGGGAATATCTTAATATAAGGTATTTTCTAAGAATAGAATAAAGTAATACTTATTAAAGATAGAGCTACTGCCTACTAAGGGGGGCTTACTCTTATTAATTTCCTTACTTTCTTATTTAGATAGAGATACTTTTTACTTTTATTCTATTTCTAGGCTAAGAAGTATACTTATAATACTAGTAGCTTAGGCATACTAACTTTATATAGGATATATTTTAGCTTTTATATAGTTTTTATCTCCTTTAAAAGTATACTATTTAATTTCTAGTATATTATTAAAGTTATTAAAGTATAGGGTAGGTATTCTTTTTAGTATAGGGTAGCTACTTATAGCGCTTCTAGGTACCTTATAGCTATTATAGGTAGTTATTATTTAGTATATATTTAGCTAGCTTATATATATATTAATTAGTATAGGCTATTAAGCTTAACTCTTCCTTTTAAATACCCTATTATATAGCTTTACTTAAATATACTCCTATATCTTTATTATTTTTACTATATTAGGATAAACCTTGCCTAAGAAGCCTCTATAGATACACTTATATCTACCTAATATTAAGATTAAATATACTCCTATATCTATTTTCACTATACCTTAAATAGGATGTTATTAAATATGTATAAGTAGCTAACTTAATACTAGCCTCTAATTAGCTAGTACTAGTAGAAGACCTACTTTATAGGTCTTTTTTAATTCTAGCTATTAAGGAAGGTAGTGTTTAATAGTTAGAAATTAATTATTAGGAATTAAAATTAATATTATTTATTAATTTATTATTATTTAAATATACCTTAATTTTAATAAATATATTTAGTTAGCTTATATATATATTAGTTAGTATAGGCTATTAAGCTTAACTCTTCTTTTTAAATACCCTATTATATAGCTCTACTTAAATATATTCCTATAGCTTTATTATTTTTACTATACTAGGAT
>NW_006271997.1:0-1123 GCF_000225605.1 Cordyceps militaris CM01 | reverse complement strand
CCCTAACCCTAACCCTAACCCTAAGCTTATAGTATAGGCGCTTACTATAATAAATAGGAGAAGAAGTAAAACCCCTAAAATAAGTAAAGTAATAGTAAGTAATAAAGGGGTATACTATATAGCTTAGTCTAGAAAGATAGATAAAAGAGCTAGAATAGATAGTAATAAGCTAGATATAAAGGTATAATATTCTTATAAGGTAACTAATTATATAAGGTTAAAAGTAACTATAAGCTATAATATTAGTTAAAGATAACTCTATTAAGGTATATTATATAAGATTCTATAGGTAGATCTAATAAATAGAGTAGAAATCTATAAGTATAAGTTAAGAGTATTCTAGTAATAAGAAGATACTAGATAGATTAAATAGGTAAGATATATCTAGGGAGTAGGTAAGCTAGGTATTAGGAAGATAAGAACCCTAAGAGTAGTAATAAATTGCCTAGAAGCTAGAGAATAATCTCTTATTAATTAGTATATTTACTATATATTATAACTACCTTAAGCCTAATATCTACTTTACTATTAATTATTACTATAGATTTATAACTACCCTATTAGTAGAATATATTATAACTTAGATAACTTCTATAATATATTAAAGGTACTACTAATTTATAACTACCCTATTAGTAGAATATATTATAACCCTAAGATAACTTCTATAATATATTAAAGGTACTACTAACCCTAAGTTGTTTTTATTTAACCTAATAAAGAACCCTAAGTCTACTATAATACTAACTATACTAGCTACTAATAAAGGTGTAAATTTATTAGTAGCTATATTATTACTCTAAGAAGTAGTATTATCTTCTAGCACTTATAGCTATAGAATATTATTATATATATAACTACTAAAGTAGAGTATATCTCCTAGTATAATATAGCCTAGGAAGCTACTAGATCTAGTAACCCTACCCTATTATTATAATAACCCTTAGCCCTAAGCCTATCTATACTAAGACTATTATTTAGGTAGATAGCTTTAGTATAATTGCCTAAGCCTTTAGTATCTATAAATACCCCTATATAAAGTATATAGATATCTATATATATATATATAACTTAAATATCCTTATATCTTAATATTAGCTTTATCTTTCTTATCTTATATATC
>NW_006271996.1:0-1189 GCF_000225605.1 Cordyceps militaris CM01 | reverse complement strand
GTATAGTAAAAATAATAAAGCTATAGGAGTATATTTAAGTAAAGCTATATAATAAGGCATCTAAAAAGAAGAGTTAAGCTTAATAGCCTATACTAACTAATATATATATAAGCTAACTAAATATATCTATTAGAATTAAGGTATATTTAAATAATAATAAATTAATAAATAATGTTAATTTTGATTCCTAATAATTAATTTCTAACTATTAAATACTACCTTCCTTAATAGCTAGAATTAAGAAAGACCTATAAAGTAGGTCTTCTACTAGTACTAGCTAATTAGAGGCTAGTATTAAGTTAGCTATTTATATATATTTAATAATATCTTATTTAAGGCGTAGTGAAAATAGACATAAAAGTGTATTTAATCTTAATACTAGGTAGATATAAGTATATCTATAAAGGCTTCTTAGGTAAGGTTTATCCTAATGTAGCGAAAATAATAAAGATATAGGAGCGTATTTTAGTAAAGCTATATAATAAGGTATCTAAAAGGAAGAGTTAAGCTTAATAGCCTATACTAACTAATATATATATAAGCTAGCTAAATATATACTAAATAATAACTACCTATATACTAAATAATAACTACCTATATACTAAATAATAACTACCTATAATAGCTATAAAGTGCCTAGAAGCGCTATAAGTAGCTACCCTATACTAAAAAGAATGCCTACCCTATACCTTAATAACTTTAATAATATACTAGAAATTAAATAGTATACTTTTAAAGGAGATAAAAACTATATAAAAGCTAAAATATATCCTATATAAAGTTAGTATGCCTAAGCCGCTAGTATTATAAGTATACTTCCTAGCCTAGAAATAGAATAAAAGTAAAAAGTATCCCTATCTAAATAGGAAAGTAAGGAAATTAATAAGAGTAAGCCCCCCTTAGTAGGTAATAGCTCTATCTTTAATAAGTATTACTTTATTCTATTCCTAAAGAATACCTTATATTAAGATATTCCCTACCTATAATAAATATATATATCTATACTTTATAATTAAATAGAATTTATATAATATATAACTTTACCTTTTATTCTATATATACCTTATTAGTTATAATAAAGATATATAAGATAATAAAGATATATAAGATAAGAAAGATATATAAAATAAAAAAGATATATAAGATAATAAAGATATATAAGATAAGAAAGATATATAAGATAAGAAAG
>NW_006271995.1:0-1190 GCF_000225605.1 Cordyceps militaris CM01 | reverse complement strand
CTTATAAAAACCCCTATTTATAATAAATATAGGTATTTTATAACCTTTTTAGACTATTATAGTAAATATCTAAAAGCCTACCTTATTAGAAGTAAAGTAGAAGCTTTAGATAAATTTAAGGAATATAAGGCTTATATAGAAAATAATTCTAATAAAATAACTATAAAGTTAGTATTTACTAATAATACTTTAGAATTTATATATAATTTTAAACAATATTTTAAATTATATAGTATAAAATTCGATAATTCCCTACCCTATACTAAAGAACCTAATAGTACTATAGAAAGGGTAAATAGGACTTTATTAAATAAAATAAGAGCTATATTATTTATAGCTAATATACCTACCTTTTTATAGGGGGAAGCTTTAGAAACTACTATTTATTTATATAATATAATACTATATAGTTCTCTAAAGAATAATATAAGTCCTATAGAATTAAAAGAAAATAGAATTTTAACTAAATATGATTTATTAGTTATAAAGACTTTTAAAAGTATAGTCTATTATAAAAATAAGACTCCTAGTTCTAAACTAGAGACTAGAGCCTTTAAAGGTATAGTTATAGGATATCTTCTAAATTCTTATAAAATATAGAATATTTCTAAGAAAAAAGTTATAATTTCTAGAGATATTATTATATTAGAAAATAACTTTATAAATAATAATAATAATAATATCTCTTTTAATTTATTAGAAGAGAATAACTATAACTATAGGAAGTTTCTAGCTAACTAAATCTCTTTAGATAATAATAATAATAGTATTATAAATAATAATAATACTAATAATAATAATAGTATTATTACTAGTAATACTAATAATAATACTAATAATATAGAAAATAATTCTATAGATAACTCTTTAATAGAGAATAATAACTCTATTAAGGAGGATATTAAAGGCATACCTAAAACCAATATATCTATTAATATACCTAGAAAAATAGATAAAGAAGAAGAATATAAAGAAATCCCTAATATAATAATAATAAATAATTATAATAATTATATTCTTAATACTATAACTAAGCCTTTAGAGCCTTCTAGTTATAATAAAGCTATAAATTCTAAGGAAAATTTAGAATAGCTAGAGTCTATAAAACTAGAAGTAGATAAATTATATTTTTATAATACTTAGACTATATCCTATAAACCTAAGGAAAATCAAGAAATTCTAAAAGGTTA
>NW_006271994.1:0-1190 GCF_000225605.1 Cordyceps militaris CM01 | reverse complement strand
AATATATTTTCTTTCTTTTCTTTTTCTACCTCTTCCTTCCCTTTTATATTCCTTTCTTTTATACTTATAATCTTTCTTTATTAAATCTTATTATTCCTTATTAACTAACTTTATATAGTTACTTTATAATATCTTATTTATTAATTCTTACTTTTATATTTAATTAAAAAAGAGCTTTTAATTTCTTTATTAGTCTTTTTAATTCTTTAACTATTAGTATTATAGCTTTTATTTACTTTTATATATACTTTTCTTTACTTTTTTTACTTTTTATATTTATTAATATACTTTATTTAATAATTAAGAACTTATAAGGTATTATATCTTCTTTTATATTAAAGCTTTTATATAAGTTTAAACTTATAATTCTAAAATACTTTATAAAGAGTATTTTTAATTAGATTTATTTTATTATAATTTATTAGTTTATTATTTAGTTTTTTTAGTTTATTTTAAATAGCTTAATCTTTTTTATAAGTTTTTATTAGTTTTTATTTTATTTTTTACTTTTACTTTTTTCCCTTTTATTTTTTATTAATCTTTTATTCTTTTTTTAGTTTCTTTATAACTTTTAATATTATTTTATTATTTTTAAGGTTTTCTTTTTTTCTTTTATTAGTTTTATAAAGGCTATAAAGATTATATTACTTACTTTATTCTTCTTAATTTAAAAGCCTAAAAAGAAAAAAAAAAAGTAAATAAGAGTCTAGAAAAAAAAGCTAATAAAAAGAATATATTACTTTACTCTTATAAGTATTAATCCTATATAAGTTCTTTATATAAATTATCTACTTTTTATAAATAAAAAGTAGTTAGTTTATTATAAGTTAAAAAGTAAGTCTTTTTATTTTATTTTTTTATTTAAAAGCTAACTAATATAACTTTAAATTTAAATTTCTATTCTTAATATATAAAGAAAAAGCTTTTCTATTTTTATATTTATATATTTATTATTAAGTTTATTATTACTATTTAGTCTTAACTAATTACTTAATTTATTCTTAAAGCTTTAACTTAGCCTTTTAATATAATTAATAATTTCTTTAATAAAAAGAATAAAAAATATATTTAGTTATATAATATAGCTATTTATTAATATTATATTATAAGTAATATAATTAGAAAGTATATTTATAGTATAATTACTTTTATTATATTTTTTAACTTAATTTTAATATATAAAATATATT
>NW_006271993.1:0-1193 GCF_000225605.1 Cordyceps militaris CM01 | reverse complement strand
ATATAGACTATAGTAGTTATTATATATATATTATTATATAATATTATATATACTTATTATTAAAGTATTAAATAAACTTAATATCTATTTTTATATTTTATATATATAGCTATAGGTATAATATTTATTCTTAATACTTAATATCTATCTATAGGTATTCTATATCCTCTAACCTCTATAAATACCCTAAAATATATATAAGTATATATAACTAATTAACTAAACCTTTCTTAAAATTTAATATAATAAAAGGCTATAATAATATATATAAGTATATAAAGCTATATATACTTATATACTAATACTACTACTAGTATTCTTATAAGTAACTATTAATATTAGTAAATAAATATTATATAATATTATATATAATATTTATTATAATTATTAATAGCCTAGGTAACTAGCTAGAGTAGGTATATAAGCTTATATATAGTTATAAGAGCTATATTAATACTAATAACTATACTTACTATATTACTTTTAATAATATATATATTAATAATAGTATAAATATATTTCTTCTTAGTAAAAGGGGGGGGTATTAGCTTATATATATATATATTAATAAAATTAATTATATATATATATATATAATAACTTATACTTTAATATATAAAGATTAATATATTAACTATAATAGTAATTAATATAGCCTTTAGAAAGCTACTTAAGTAGTATATATTTTATAAAATAGCTATAATTATTATAGTATTATTTATAATTAGCTATACCTTCTTAAACTATTTTATAAAATTATTTAAATACTATTTTATAGACTTATAAGTATTTAATTAAGATTTTAAGGATTATAAGTTTATATACTTAATTAAATACTATTCTTAATATAAGTATATACTTAAGCTATATTTTATATAATTAGTATTATAAATATTATATATATAAAATAGTATAGAATAATATATATCTTAAGTTTTAAAGTTATAGTATATATTATAAGTAATACCTTCTTTAAAATAATACTTTTATACTATATAATAGTATATATAGTTACCTCTATATATATATTACTATTAGCTACTATAGCTATATATATAGGTATAATAATACTATTAATCTTTTTTAAAATAATAATAACTTTATTTAATATAATATAAAAGTATATAAGGGTATATAAAGGTTATTATTAATAGTATAAATTAATATAAAGATAATATAAAAATATATAAAAA
>NW_006271992.1:0-1231 GCF_000225605.1 Cordyceps militaris CM01 | reverse complement strand
AATATAGACTATAGTAGCTACTATATATATACCCTTATATAATATTATATATACTTATTATTAGAGTATTAAGTAAACTTAATATCTATTACTATATTTTATATATATAGCTATAGGTATAATATTTATTCTTAATACTTAATATCTATCTATAGGTATTCTATATCCTTTAACCTCTATAAATACCCTAAAATATATATAAGTATATATAACTAATTAACTAAACCTTTCTTAAAATTTAATATAGTAAAAGGCTATAATAGTATATATAAGTATATAAGGCTATATATACTTATATACTAGTACTACTACTAGTATTTTTATAAATAACTATTAATATTAGTAAATAGATATTATATAATATTATATATAGTATTTACTATAATTATTAATAGCCTAGGTAACTAGCTAGAGTAAGTATATAAGCTTATATATAGTTATAAGAGCTATATTAGTACTAGTAACTATATTTATTATATTACTTTTAATAATATATATACTAGTAATAGTATAAATATACTTCTTTTTAATAAAGGGGGGGGGTACTAGCTTATATATATATATATTAATAAAATTAATTATATATATATATATATAATAACTTATACTTTAATATATAAAGATTAATATATTAACTATAATAGTAATTAGTATAGCCTTTAGAAAGCTACTTAAGTAGTATATACTTTATAAAATAGTTATAGTTATTATAGTATTATTTATAACTAGCTATACCTTCCTAAACTATTCTATAAAGTTACTTAAGTATTACTTTATAGACTTATAAGTACTTAATTAAGGTTTTAAAGATTATAAGTTTATATACTTAATTAAGTACTATTCTTAATATAAATATATACTTAAGCTATATTTTATATAATTAATATTATAAGTATTATATATATAAAATAGTATAGAATAATATATACCTTAAATTTTAAAGTTATAATATATATTATAAGTAATACCTTCTTTAAAATAATACTTTTATATTATATAATAGTATATATAATTACCTTTATATATATATTACTACTAGCTACTATAGTTATATATATAGGTATAGTAATACTATTAATCTTCTTTAGAATAATAATAACTTTACTTAATATAGTATAAAAGTATATAAGGGTATATAAAGGTTATTATTAATAGTATAAATTAGTATAGAGATAATATAAGAATATATAAAAATATATAAAACTAATCTAGCTATAAAAACCTAGGTTAA
>NW_006271991.1:0-1278 GCF_000225605.1 Cordyceps militaris CM01 | reverse complement strand
TTAAGACTAATATATAAGAACCTTTATACTCTTTTAAAGTAGATATACTAAAGCCCTTTTAAAAGAAGCTAGCCTTCTTAACTATAAACCTTATAACCTACTAATAAGTCCTACTACTAAAAGCGTTAAGTAATAGCTAACTATTAAGAATAGCTAGCCTAATATTTACTTTACTATTAGCTATTACTATAGATTTATAGCTACCCTACTAGTAGAATATATTATTAGCCTAAAATAGCTCCTATAATATATTAAAAGTACTACTAACTATAAACTTATTTTTATAGGACCTAATAAAGGACCTTAAATCTATTATAATACTAATTATACTAGCTATTAATAAATATATAAATCTATTAGTAGCTTTATTATTACCTTAAGAAATAGTATTATATCCTAGTATTTAAAGCTATAGAATATTATTATATACTTAACTACTAAAGTAGAGTATATCTCTTAGTATAATATAGCCTAGGAAGCTATCTAGATTTAATAGCTTTACTATATTATTATAAAAACCCTTAAAGAAAAGCCTACTTATATTAAGACTACTATCTAGGCTAATAACTCTAGTATTATTACCTAAGCTTCTAGTATTTAAGAATACCCTTATATAAAGTATATAGATATTTAATACTACTAGTTATATAATAAGAATATACTATACTAATTAAGCTTTAGTTAAATTCTAAGTACTAAGAATATTATTAATATTATAACTAAGTTACTATTAAAACTAGCCTTTTATAAATATAGGTATTATTTAGAACTATACTAAGTACTTTCTAAGCTATAATTTTCTAGGGGTTTACTCTAAAAGTATTATACTTTTAAGGCCTCTAGTCTTTAAGGTATTACCTATTAAAGCTATTTTATAAGTATTATAGTTAATTAGTTTTATATTTTTAAGGTATTACCTTTTATAAGTATTATAGTAAGCTCTTTATTAGTATTATTAGTATTAGCCTTTAAGGTATTACCTATTATAGGCTAGCTAGCTTTTTATTAATACCTTTATTAGTACTAGCCTTTAAGGTATTACTTACTAAAAGCTAGCTAGCTTTTTATTAATACCTTTATTAGTATTAGCCTTTAGGGTATTACTCTTTAAAGGCTAGTAAGCTCTCTATTTACTACTATCTCCTTATTTCTAGGACTATTATAAGCTAACTAGTATTAAGCCTTTAAGGTATTACCCTCTAAAGGTATTATAATAAGCTTTTTATAGTTATAAGTTATAAGGCTTTATAGGTCTTATAGCTATTAAGGCTTTTCTTA
>NW_006271990.1:0-1323 GCF_000225605.1 Cordyceps militaris CM01 | reverse complement strand
TTCTTATATATTTTTATATTATCTTTATACTAATTTATACTATTAATAATAACCTTTATATACCTTTATATACTTTTATACTATATTAAATAAAGTTATTATTATTTTAAAGAAGATTAATAGTATTATTATACTTATATATATAGTTATAATAGCTAGTAGTAATATATATATAGAGGTAATTATATATACTATTATATAATATAAAAGTACTATTTTAAAGAAAGTATTACTTATAATATATACTATAACTTTAAAACTTAAAGTATATATTATTCTATACTATCTTATATATATAATACTTATAATACTAATTATATAAAATATAGCTTAAGTATATACTTATACTAAGAATAGTATTTAATTAAGTATATAAACTTATAATCTTTAAAACCTTAATTAAATACCTATAAGTCTATAAAGTAGTACTTAAGTAACTTTATAGAATAGTTTAGGAAGGTATAGCTAGTTATAAATAATATTATAATAACTATAATTATTTTATAGAGTATATACTACTTAAGTAGCTTTCTAAAGGCTATACTAACTACTACTATAGCTAATATACTAATCTTTATATATTAAAGTATAAGTTACTATATATATATATATATAATTAATTTTATTAATATATATATATATAAGCTAATACCCCCCCCTTTACTAAAAAAAAGTATACTTATACTACTATTAGTATATATATTATTAAAAGTAATATAGTAAGTATAGTTACTAGCGCTAATATAGCTTCTATAACTATATATAAGCTTATATACTTACTTTAGCTAGTTACCTAGGCTACTAATAATTATAGTAAGTATTATATATAATATTATATAATATCTATTTACTAATATTAATAGTTACCTATAAGAATACTAGTAGTAGTATTAGTGTATAAGTATATATAGCCTTATATATTTATATATATTATTATAGCCTTTTATTATATTAAATTTTAAGAAAGGTTTAGTTAATTAGTTATATATATTTATATATATTTTAAGGCGTTTATAGAGGTTAGAAGATATAGAATACTTATAGATAGATATTAAGTATTAAGAATAAATATTATACCTATAGCTATATATATAAAATATAAGAATAGATATTAAGTTTACTTAATACTCTAATAATAAATATATATAATATTATATAATAGTATATATATAATAGCTACTATAGTCTATATAAATAATACTATATAATAGTATATATAGAAGTAAGTTAAAAATATAATATTATAGAATTCTTTTTATAAGATAAATATATAATATATATATATAAGATTATATAATATTATATATATAAATAGGTTTAAAA
>NW_006271989.1:0-1342 GCF_000225605.1 Cordyceps militaris CM01 | reverse complement strand
TTAGATTAGTTTTATATATTTTTATATATTCTTATATTATCTTTATATTAATTTATACTATTAATAATAACCTTTATATACCTTTATATACTTTTATACTATATTAAGTAAAGTTATTATTATTTTAAAGAAGATTAATAGTATTATTATACTTATATATATAGCTATAGTAGCTAGTAGTAATATATATATAAAGGTAACTATATATATTATTATATAGTATAAAAGTGTTATTTTAAAGAAAGTATTATTTATAATATATATTATAACTTTAAAACTTAAGGTATATATTATTCTATATTATCTTATATATATAATACTTATAATACTAATTATATAAAATATAGCTTAAGTATATATTTATATTAAGAATAGTATTTAATTAAATATATAAACTTATAATCTTTAAAACCTTAATTAAGCACTTATAAGTCTATAAAGTAGTATTTAAGTAACTTTATAAAATAGTTTAAAAAGGTATAGTTAGTTATAAATAGTATTATAATAATTATAGCTATTTTATAAAGTATATATTACTTAAGTAGTTTTTTAAAAGGCTATATTAATTATTATTATAATTAATATATTAATCTTTATATATTAAAGTATAAGTTACTATATATATATATATATAATTAATTTTACTAATATATATATATATAAGCTAGTATCCCCCCCTTTATTAAGAAGAAATATACTTATACTACTATTAGTATATATATTATTAAGAGTAATATAGTAAGTATAGTTATTAGTACTAATATAGCTTTTATAACTATATATAAGCTTATATACCTACTTTAGCTAGTTACTTAAGCTATTAATAATTATAATAAGTATTATATATAATATTATATAATATCTATTTATTAATATTAATAGTTATTTATAAGAATATTAGTAGTAGTATTAGTATATAAGTATATATAGCCTTATATATTTATATATACTATTATAGCCTTCTACTATATTAAATTTTAAGAAAGGTTTAGTTAATTAGTTATATATACTTATATATATTTTAGGGTATTTATAGAGGTTAAAGGATATAGAATACCTATAAATAGATATTAAGTATTAAGAATAAATATTATACTTATAGCTATATATATAAAATATAGAAATAAATATTAAGTTTACTTAATACTTTAATAATAAGTATATATAATATTATATAATAATATATATATAATAGTTATTATAGTTTATATAAGTAATACTATATAATAGTATATATAGAAGTAAGTTAAAAATATAATATTATAGAATTCTTTTTATAAGATAAATATATAATATATATATATAAGATTATATAATATTATATATATAAGTAGGTCTAGAA
>NW_006271988.1:0-1374 GCF_000225605.1 Cordyceps militaris CM01 | reverse complement strand
CCCTAACCCTAACCCTAACCCTAACCCTAACACTTTTAGTACTAAGTCTAACTAAAGGCTTTTATATCTAGCTTTTCTATAGTTAGAGTATATCTTTTAAGCTATATATACTTATAGGTTATACTATTACTAGTATATATTATATAGGTAGATTTTAATAAGTGGTTTTATTAACCTTACTAGTTAGCTATTAAAGACTTAAAAGTATAATACCTTCTTAGTAAATTTAATAATAAATATCTAGTAGTCTTACCCTTTTATAGTAAGTATAGGTTAGAACTACTTTAAGGTAACTCTTATAGTAGTTAGAATTAACTAAATATATAAGCCTATTTAAAGGAGTAGATTAAGAAGGCACTTACTATAAGGGTATATATAAGAAGGTATAAGCCTACTTAAAAAAGTAGATAGTAAAGGTACTAACTATAAAGCTAGGGTTTAGAATACTAAGCTAATAAGTAATAGCTAAGGGAGATAAAGCTTATAGTATAGGTATTTACTATAATAAATAGGAGAAAAAGTAAAACCCTTAAAATAAGTAAAGTAATAGTAAGTAATAAGGGGGTATACTATATAGCTTAGTCTAGAAAGATAGATAAAAGAGCTAGAATAAATAATAATAAGCTAGATATAAAGGTATAATATTCTTATAAGGTAACTAATTATATAAGGTTAGATATAATTATAAGCTATAATATTAGTTAAAGATAACTCTATTAAGGTATATTATATAAGAAACTATAGGTAGATCTAATAAATAGAGTAGAAATCTATAAGTATAAGTTAAGAGTATTTTAGTAATAAGAAGATACTAGATAGATTAAATAGGTAGGATATATCTAGGGAGTAGGTAAGCTAGGTATTAAGAAGATAAGAACCCTAAGAGTAGTAATAAATTACCTAGAAGCTAGAGAATAATCTCCTATTAATTAGTATATCTACTATATATTATAACTACCCTAAGCCTAATATCTACTTTACTATTAACTATTACTATAGATTTATAACTACCTTATTAGTAGAATATATTATAACCTTAAGATAACTTCTATAATATATTAAAAGTACTACTAACCCTAAGTTATTTTTACTTAACCTAATAAAGAACCTTAAGTCTATTATAATACTAACTATACTAGCTACTAATAAAGGTGTAAATTTGTTAGTAGCTATATTATTACTCTAAGAAGTAGTATTATCTCCTAGCGCTTATAGCTATAGAATATTATTATATATATAACTACTAAAGTAGAGTATATCTCCTAGTATAATATAGCCTAGGAAGCCACTAGATCTAGTAACCTTACCCTATTATTATAATAACCCTTAGCCCTAAGCCTATCTATACTAAGACTATTATTTAGGTAGATAATT
>NW_006271987.1:0-1377 GCF_000225605.1 Cordyceps militaris CM01 | reverse complement strand
AAGAAGTTTTAAAAAGACTATATAATACCCCTAGTTTTACTAGTAATTTTATACTAGTTAAAAGTTTATTTAACTTAACCTTAAATAAATTTTCTTCTATAAAAGAATATTTAAATAAGATTAAAGAAATATATACTAAATTATAATTAAGGAGTATTAATATAGATAAAATAGTTATTATAGCCTAGACTTTATTTATTATTAAAGATATAGATAAAAGTTTTAAAGGATTTATATTTAATATAAATTAGGCTTTAAAAAACAACCTACTTTTATATACTATAGATACTCTTACTTCTAGCCTTATAGATAAGGCTAAAAGACTTAAATATTCTAATAATAATAATTCTAAAATTATAAATATTATTAAAAAACCCTAGAAAAAGACTAAGAAAAGCTTAAAGTATAATTACTATAAGCTTAAGAGTTATAATAAAGAAAATTACTATTTTCTTTATCTAGATAAAGCTCTTTATAGCTTTAAAAATAAGGTTACTAAAGACTTTAATAAACCTAAGGGTTATAATAAGTCTAAAGTAACTAGGTTTAAAGACTTTAATAAGTCTAAGAAACCTTATATTAAGGAAAAAGAAGAAAGAGTTATAATTACTAAAAGTAAATATAATTCTAATAATTCTTCTATATATTCCTTTAGAAATAAGTTAAATAAATCTAATTTAACTATTAATTTAGACTATAAAAATATTAATTTAGATATTAAAAATTCTATAGTATTTACTACTATAACCCTATATACTAATAATAATAAGAAAAATATTAACTATATTTTTAATAATATAAGAGGAATAAAATAAGATTCTTTATTTACTAATTATATTTATAATTTAGGAAAAAGAGTTAATAAGGTTTATAATAATAATAATATTATTTTTAATAATAATAATAATAATACTATTCCTTTTATATTTAATATAGGTACTACTAGGTATATTATTTCTAATAAAAAATATTTAGTTAATTATAAAGAAATAAATTATAAGGTTAGTTAGGGTAGGGCTACTTTTATTAATATAAAAGGCTAAAGTAACCTAATATTTAATTTTATAAATAATAAAAAACAATTTATATTAAGAAATTATTACTATATACCTAAACTTAGTTTTAATATAATTAGCTAGTCTTATTCTAAGGATCTAATATCTTTATTTATAGGTAATAATTTTTATCTATATAATAAAAATAATATAGAATTTTTAGCCTATAGAAAATAGTCTAAAGGTCTATATATATTAAATTTAGAATTTTCTAAAGATAATAATAATAATATTATATTTATTTATAATAATAATAACTATAATAAAGATTCTTATAATAAGTATAATAATAATTTATATAAATAGTATTTAAGACTAGCCT
>NW_006271986.1:0-1408 GCF_000225605.1 Cordyceps militaris CM01 | reverse complement strand
TTCTAGACCTACTTATATATATAATATTATATAATCTTATATATATATATTATATATTTATCTTATAAAAAGAATTCTATAATATTATATTTTTAACCTACTTCTATATATACTATTATATAGTATTATTAATATAGACTATAATAGCTATTATATATATATTATTATATAATATTATATATACTTATTATTAAAGTATTAAATAAACTTAATATCTATTCTTATATTTTATATATATAGCTATAAGTATAATATTTATTCTTAATACTTAATATCTATTTATAGGTATTTTATATCTTCTAACCTCTATAAATACCTTAAAATATATATAAGTATATATAATTAATTAACTAAACCTTTCTTAAAATTTAATATAGTAAAAGGCTATAATAATATATATAAGTATATAAGGCTATATATACTTATATACTAATACTACTATTAGTATTCTTATAAATAACTATTAATATTAATAAATAGATATTATATAATATTATATATAGTACTTATTATAATTATTAGTAGCCTAGGTAACTAGCTAAAGTAAGTATATAAGCTTATATATAGTTATAAAAGCTATATTAGTATTAGTAACTATACTTACTATATTACTTTTAATAATATATATACTAGTAGTAATATAAATATACTTCTTTTTAGTAAAGAGGGGGGGTACTAGCTTATATATATATATATTAGTAAAATTAATTATATATATATATATATAATAACTTATACTTTATAATATAAAGATTAGTATATTAACTATAGTAATAGTTAATATAGCTTTTAGAAAGCTATTTAAATAGTATATACTTTATAAAATAGCTATAGTTATTATAATATTATTTATAATTAGCTATACCTTTCTAAACTATTCTATAAAGTTATTTAAATACTATTTTATAGACTTATAAGTATTTAATTAAGGTTTTAAGGATTATAAGTTTATATACTTAATTAAGTACTATTCTTAATATAAATATATACTTAAGTTATATTTTATATAATTAGTATTATAAGTATTATATATATAAGATAGTATAAAATAATATATACTTTAAGTTTTAAAGTTATAATATATATTATAAGTAATACTTTCTTTAAAATAATACTTTTATATTATATAATAGTATATATAGTTACCTTTATATATATATTATTATTAGCTATTATAACTATATATATAAGTATAATAATACTATTAATCTTCTTTAAAATAATAATAACTTTACTTAATATAGTATAAAAATATATAAAAGTATATAAAGGTTATTATTAATAGTATAAATTAGTATAAAAATAATATAAAAATATATAAGAATATATAAAACTAATCTAACTATAAAAACTTAAGTTAGTATATATATATAATAAAGTATATATATTTAATTATATATAAAAGTAT
>NW_006271985.1:0-1426 GCF_000225605.1 Cordyceps militaris CM01 | reverse complement strand
ATAGGTTATTCTTATATTTAAATATAGCTACCTTACTTAGTATATTTTAGTTTTACTTTATATAATATATTATATAAACCTTTTCTTTTTCTTTTTAGTTATTAATTCTATTAATCCCCCCCTTTTACCTTATATATATATATATATATATACCTTTATATATAGTTAAATATATATACTTTATTATATATATATACTAACCTAAGTTTTTATAATTAAATTAGTTTTATATATTCTTATATATTCTTATATTATCTTTATATTAATTTATACTATTAATAATAACCTTTATATACCTTTATATACTCTTATATTATATTAAGTAAAGTTATTATTATTCTAAAGAAGATTAATAATATTACTATATTTATATATATAGTTATAGTAGCTAATAGTAATATATATATAAAGGTAATTATATATACTATTTTATAGTATAAAAGTACTATTTTAAAAAAGGTATTACTTATAATATATATTATAACTTTAAAACTTAAAGTATATATTATTCTATACTATCTTATATATATAATATTTATAATACTAATTATATAAAATATAGCTTAAGTATATACTTATATTAAGAATAATATTTAATTAAATATATAAACTTATAATCCTTAAAACCTTAATTAAATACCTATAAGTTTATAAAATAGTACTTAAGTAACTTTATAAAATAGTTTAAAAAGGTATAGTTAGTTATAAATAATATTATAATAACTATAACTATTTTATAAAATATATACTACTTATATAGCTTTTTAAAGGCTATACTAATTATTATTATAGCTAATATATTAATCTTTATATATTAAAGTATAAGTTACTATATATATATATATATAATTAATTTTACTAATATATATATATATAAGCTAACTACCCCCCTCTTATTAAGAAAAAGTATACTTATA
This sequence comes from Cordyceps militaris CM01, assembly GCF_000225605.1. NCBI lineage: Eukaryota > Fungi > Ascomycota > Sordariomycetes > Hypocreales > Cordycipitaceae > Cordyceps > Cordyceps militaris. The sequence continues at coordinate 509 of NW_006271985.1, read as the reverse complement.
CTACTACTAGTATATATATTATTAAAAGTAATATAATAAGTATAGTTACTAGTACTAATATAGCTTCTATAACTATATATAAGCTTATATACCTACTCTAGCTAGTTACCTAGGCTATTAATAATTATAGTAAATACTATATATAATATTATATAATATTTATTTACTAATATTAATAATTACTTATAAGAATACTAGTAGTAGTATTAGTATATAAGTATATATAGCCTTATATACTTATATATACTATTATAGCCTTTTACTATATTAAATTTTAAGAAAGGTTTAATTAATTAGTTATATATATTTATATATATTTTAAGGTATTTATAAAGGTTAGAGGATATAGAATACCTATAGATAAATATTAAGTATTAAGAATAAATATTATACTTATAGCTATATATATAAAATATAGGAATAGATATTAAGTTTACTTAATATTTTAATAATAAGTATATATAATATTATATAATAGTATATATATAATAGCTACTATAGTCTATATT
>NW_006271984.1:0-1430 GCF_000225605.1 Cordyceps militaris CM01 | reverse complement strand
CTAACCTAGGTTTTTATAGCTAGATTAGTTTTATATATTCTTATATATTCTTATATTATCTCTATATTAATTTATACTATTAATAATAACCTTTATATACCTTTATATACTTTTATACTATATTAAGTAAAGTTATTATTATTCTAGAGAAGATTAATAGTATTACTATACTTATATATATAGTTATAGTAGCTAGTAATAATATATATATAGAGGTAATTATATATACTATTATATAATATAAAAGTGTTATTTTAAAAAAGGTATTACTTATAATATATACTATAACTTTAAAACTTAAGGTATATATTATTCTATATTATCTTATATATATAATATTTATAATACTAATTATATAAAATATAGCTTAAATATATACTTATATTAAGAATAGTATTTAATTAAGTATATAAACTTATAATCTTTAAAATCTTAATTAAGTACCTATAAGTCTATAAAGTAGTATTTAAGTAACTTTATAGAATAGTTTAAAAAGGTATAGCTAGTTATAAATAGTATTATAATAACTATAGCTATTTTATAGAGTATATACTACTTAAGTAGCTTTTTAAAGGCTATACTAACTACTATTATAGCTAATATACTAATCTTTATATATTAAAGTATAAGTTATTATATATATATATATATAATTAATTTTACTAATATATATATATATAAGCTAGTGCCCCCCTTTTTACTAAGAAGAAGTATACTTATACTATTACTAGTATATATATTATTAAGAGTAATATAATAAGTATAGTTACTAGCGCTAATATAGCTCTTATAACTATATATAAGCTTATATACCTACTTTAGCTAGTTACCTAGGCTACTAATAATTATAGTAAGTACTATATATAATATTATATAATATCTATTTACTAATATTAATAGTTACCTATAAGAATACTAGTAGTAGTACTAGTATATAAGTATATATAGCTTTATATACTTATATATATTATTATAGCCTTTTATTATATTAAATTTTAAAAAAGGTTTAGTTAATTAGTTATATATACTTATATATATTTTAAGGCGTTTATAGAGGTTAGAGGATATAGAATACCTATAGATAGATATTAAGTATTAAGAATAAATATTATACCTATAGCTATATATATAAAATATAGTAATAGATATTAAGTTTACTTAATACTCTAATAATAAGTATATATAATATTATATAAAGGTATATATATAGTAACTACTATAGTTTATATTAGTAATACTATATAATAGTATATATAGAAGTAGGTTAAAAATATAATATTATAGAATTCTTTTTATAAGATAAATATATAATATATATATATAAGATTATATAATATTATATATATAAGTAGGTCTAGAATAGAATATTATAGAATTCTTTTTATAAGATAAATATATAATATATATATATAATATTATAAAATAGTATG
>NW_006271983.1:0-1460 GCF_000225605.1 Cordyceps militaris CM01 | reverse complement strand
TTCTATAATATTTTATTCTAGACCTATTTATATATATAATATTATATAATTTTATATATATATATTATATATTTATCTTATAAAAAGAATTCTATAATATTATATTTTTAACCTACTTCTATATATACTATTATATAGTATTATTAATATAGACTATAGTAGCTATTATATATATACTATTATATAATATTATATATACTTATTATTAGAGTATTAAGTAAACTTAATATCTATTCTTATATTTTATATATATAGCTATAGATATAATATTTATTCTTAATACTTAATATCTATCTATAGGTATTCTATATCCTTTAACCTCTATAAATACCTTAAAATATATATAAGTATATATAACTAATTAACTAAACCTTTTTTAAAATTTAATATAATAAAAAACTATAATAGTATATATAAGTATATAAAGCTATATATACTTATATATTAGTACTACTACTAATATTCTTATAAGTAACTATTAATATTAATAAATAGATATTATATAATATTATATATAGTACTTATTATAATTATTAGTAGCCTAGGTAACTAGCTAGAGTAGGTATATAAGCTTATATATAGTTATAAGAGTTATATTAGTACTAGTAATTATACTTATTATATTACTTTTAATAATATATATATTAATAGTAGTATAAGTATACTTCTTCTTAGTAAGGGGGGGGTACGTAGTTTATATATATATATATTAATAAAATTAATTATATATATATATATATAATAATTTATACTTTAATATATAAAGATTAATATATTAGCTATAATAGTAATTAATATAGCTTTTAAAAAGCTATATAAGTAGTATATACTCTATAAAATAGTTATAGTTATTATAATACTATTTATAACTAATTATACCTTTTTAAACTATTCTATAAAGTTACTTAAATACTACTTTATAGACTTATAAGTACTTAATTAAGGTTTTAAGAATTATAAGTTTATATACTTAATTAAATACTATTCTTAATATAAGTATATATTTAAGTTATATTTTATATAATTAGTATTATAAGTATTATATATATAAGATAATATAGAATAATATATATTTTAAGTTTTAAAGTTATAATATATATTATAAGTAATACTTTCTTTAAAATAATACTTTTATACTATAAAATAGTATATATAGTTACCTTTATATATATATTACTACTAGCTATTATAGCTATATATATAGGTATAATAATACTATTAATCTTCTTTAAAATAGTAATAACTTTATTTAATATAGTATAAGAGTATATAAAGGTATATAAAGGTTATTATTAATAATATAAATTAATATAAAGATAATATAAGAATATATAAGAATATATAAAACTAATCTAGTTATAAAAACTTAAGTTAATATATATATATAGTAAGATATATATATTTAATTATATATAAAGGTATATATATATATATATATAGTAAGGGGAAGGGGGGGTAAG
>NW_006271982.1:0-1491 GCF_000225605.1 Cordyceps militaris CM01 | reverse complement strand
TATATACTAGCCCCTTTTATATAACTATATATACTATAGTTTAAACCTATAACCCTAGGTAGTATTATTATATATAACAGACTAGCCTTAGAGGGGCTTTAAGGGTAACTAGCCCTATAGCTATTAGTAGCCTTATAGCCACAACCCCCTTAGCTATAAGGCTAAAAGGATTTATAATAATAATACTAACTAATTATTATCTAGTTATACCTATAAAGGCCCCCTTTAGGGGCTCTACGCTAGCCACTCTTAAAAGGCGCTAGGCTAGAGCCTAGCCTATAATATAGGCTATATAAAGACTAATATTAATCTAAAGGCTTTAAAGGGGTATAAGGATATAAATAGAGTAATTATAAAGTAAGAAGTAAAGATAAGTATAAAAGTATATAGAAGTAAGAAAGTAATAAGGCTATCCTAACTAGTCTTAGAATAGGTAAAGCCTTATAAGGGGTAAGGTTCCTACCTATTTAATATAGATAATATAGAAAATAAACTATAGAAGCTAAAGAGAAGAATAATAAAAGTAGGTATTATAGCCTTTATAGCTATTACTATACCTACTTATACTTTAAAGTATTTAAAGATTAGGATTTAGAAGGGACCTTAACTATATATAGTACCTAGCCTAGGCTAGGATAAGGCTATAGAAAGAGGGGGTTAAAAGGGTTAAGTAAGGAATAAGTAGGTCTATTAGCTTACTAAGTTTTATATATTTATACTTATTATTATTATCTTTTACTAAGATAAGGAGTATATTACTCCCTATTAGGAATTACTTTAGGATTATACTAAACCTATATTAGAACTAGGGTTTTTTCTCTAAATACTCTAGTTTTTTCCTTATCTTATAAGCTATAAAAATACTAAATAGACTAGCTAGTTTAATTAGTATAATATAATAATAATAATAATAATATTAATATTCTTTTAATATATATTTTATAATATATACTTATATATATAATTTACTTTAATCTTTATATATATTAAATTTAAAATAATAATTAACTTAAGCTTTTTAACTTATTAGTAAATAGTATACCCTTTTAAGTATTCTCTCTTAAGTTTATTATATACTCTAATTATTAAATAGGGATTAATAGATAATATAATAAGTTTATAAACCTTATTTAGCTTAGTTTTACTTTCTTTATATACTTATAAGGTAATTTTATATTTATATTACTTTTAATTAAATATACCTTTAAGTATTTTAAGCTTTTTAAAGTTTTCTTTAATAGGTTTCTTAAGCTTTATAACTTAATAAAGTTCTACTTTATATATCTTAATCTCTAAAAGTATATTAAAAGGGTTTATTAAGTTATTAATAGTATTCTTCTTTATAAGGTTAATAATTATTTATATACTTATTATAAAGGATTAAAAAGCTTAAATCTAATTAAACTAACTTTTTAAACTATATTATTTAAGTCTAGATAAAGCTATAGCTTTAATATAGAATAATATAATAAAATAATAAGATAATAATAT
>NW_006271981.1:1420-2867 GCF_000225605.1 Cordyceps militaris CM01 | reverse complement strand
TAACCCTAACCCTAACCCTAACCCTAACCCTAACCCTAACCCTAACCCTAACCCTAACCCTAACCCTAACCCTAACCCTAACCCTAACCCTAACCCTAACCCTAACCCTAACCCTAACCCTAAGGATTTTAATAAGTAGTTTTATTAACCTTATTAGTTAGCTATTAAAGACTTAGAAGTATAATACCTTCTTAGTAAATTTAATAATAAATATCTAGTAGTCCTACCCCTTTATAGTAAGTATAGGTTAGAACTACTTTAAGGTAACTCCTATAGTAGTTAGAATTAACTAAATATATAAGCCTACCTAAAGGAGTAGATTAAAAAGGCGCTTACTATAAGGGTATATATAAAAAGGTATAAGCTTACTTAAGAGAGTAGATAGTAAAGGTACTAACTATAAAGCTAGGGTTTAGAATACTAAGCTAATAAGTAGTAGCTAAGGAAGATAAAGCTTATAGTATAGATACCTACTATAATAAATAGGAGAAGAAGTAAAACCCTTAAAATAAGTAAAGTAATAATAAGTAATAAGGGGGTATACTATATAGCCTAGTCTAGAAAGATAGATAAGAGAGCTAGAATAGATAGTAATAAACTAGATATAAAGGTATAATATTCTTATAAGGTAACTAATTATATAAGGTTAGAAGTAACTATAAGTTATAATATTAGTTAAAGATAACTTTATTAAGGTATATTATATAAGATTCTATAGGTAGATCTAATAAATAGAGTAGAAATCTATAAGTATAAGTTAAGAGTATTCTAGTAATAAGAAGATACTAGATAGATTAAATAGGTAGGATATATCTAGGGAGTAAGTAAGCTAGGTATTAGGAAGATAAGAACCCTAAGAGTAGTAATAAATCGCCTAGAAGCTAGAGAATAATCTCCTATTAATTAGTATATCTACTATATATTATAACTACCTTAAGCCTAATATCTACTTTACTATTAACTATTACTATAGATTTATAACTACCCTATTAGTAGAATATATTATAACTCTAAGATAACTTCTATAATATATTAAAGGTACTACTAATTTATAACTACCCTATTAGTAGAATATATTATAACCCTAAGATAACTTCTATAATATATTAAAGGTACTACTAACCTTAAGTTATTTTTACTTAACCCGATAAAGAACCTTAAGTCCGCTATAATACTAACTATACTAGCTACCGATAAAGGCGTAAATTTATTAATAGCTATATTATTACTCTAAGAAGTTATATTATCTCCTAGCGCTTATAGCTATAGAATATTATTATATATATAACTACTAAAGTAGAGTATATCTCCTAGTATAATATAGCCTAGGAAGCCACTAGATCTAGTAACCCTACCCTATTATTATAATAACCTTTAGCCCTAAGCCTATCTATACTAAGACTATTATTTAGGTAGATAACTAGTATAATTGCCTAAGCCTCTAGTG
>NW_006271981.1:0-1320 GCF_000225605.1 Cordyceps militaris CM01 | reverse complement strand
TTTTCTTATTTTATATATCTTTCTTATCTTATATATCTTTATTATCTTATATATCTTTTTTATCTTATATATCTTTCTTATCTTATATATCTTTATTATCTTATATATCTTTATTATAACTAATAGAGTATATATAAAATAAGAGGTAAAGTTATATATTATATAAGTTCTATCTAGTTATAAAGTATAGATATATATATTTATTATAGGTAAGGAATATCTTAATATAAGGTATTTTCTAGGAATAGAATAAAGTAATACTTATTAAAGATAGAGCTACTACCTACTAAGGAGGGCTTACTCTTATTAATTTCCTTACTTTCCTATTTAGATAAGGATACTTTTTACTTTTATTCTATTTCTAGGCTAGGAAGTATATTTATAATACTAGTAGCTTAGGTGTGCTAACTTTATATAGGATGTATTTTAGCTTTTATATAGTTTTTATCTCTTTTAAAAGTATACTATTTAATTTCTAGTATATTATTAAAGTTATTAAGGTATAGAGTAGGTATTCTTTTTAGTATAGGGTAGCTACTTATAGTACTTCTAGGCACCTTATAGCTATTATAGGTAGTTATTATTTAATATATATTTAGCTAGCTTATATATATATTAGTTAGTATAGGCTATTAAGCTTAACTCTTCCTTTTAAATACCCTATTATATAGCTCTACTTAAATATACTCCTATATCTTTATTATTTTTACTATACTAGGATAGACCTTACCTAAGAAACCTTTATAGATATACTTATATCTACCTAGTATTAAAATCAAATACACTCCTATATCTATTTTCACTATACCTTAAATAGGATATTATTAAATATATATAAGTAGCTAACTTAACACTAGCCTCTAATTAGCTAGTACTAGTAGAAGACCTACTTTATAGGTCTTCCTTAATTCTAGCTATTAAGGAAGGTAGTATTTAATAGTTAGAAATTAATTATTAAGAACTAAAATTAATATTATTTATTGATTTATTATTATTTAAATATACCTTAATTCTAATAGATATATTTAGCTAGCTTATATATATATTAGTTAATATAGGCTATTAAGCTTAACTCTTCTTTTTAGATACCCTATTATATAGCTCTACTTAAATACACTCCTATAGCTTTATTATTTTCACTATACCAAGATAGACCTTACCTAAGAAGCCTCTATAGACACACTTATATCCACCTAGTATTAAGATTAAATATAATCCTATATCTTTATTATTTTCACTATACTAGGATAGACCTTACCTAAGAAGCCTCTATAGACATACTTATATCCACCTAGTATTAAGATCAAATATGCTTCTATA
>NW_006271980.1:2585-3599 GCF_000225605.1 Cordyceps militaris CM01 | reverse complement strand
GAAGTGGCGGCCCGTCCGCGGCGACCTCTGCGTAGTACTCCAACTCGCACCGGGAACCCGACGTGGCCACGCCGTAAAACGCCCAACTCTGAACGTTGACCTCGGATCAGGTAGGAATACCCGCTGAACTTAAGCATATCAATAAGCGGAGGAAAAGAAACCAACAGGGATTGCCCTAGTAACGGCGAGTGAAGCGGCAACAGCTCAAATTTGAAATCTGGCCCCCGGGTCCGAGTTGTAATTTGTAGAGGATGCTTTTGGCGAGGTGCCTTCCGAGTTCCCTGGAACGGGACGCCATAGAGGGTGAGAGCCCCGTCTGGTCGGACACCGAGCCTCTGTAAAGCTCCTTCGACGAGTCGAGTAGTTTGGGAATGCTGCTCAAAATGGGAGGTATATGTCTTCTAAAGCTAAATATTGGCCAGAGACCGATAGCGCACAAGTAGAGTGATCGAAAGATGAAAAGCACTTTGAAAAGAGGGTTAAAAAGTACGTGAAATTGTTGAAAGGGAAGCGCCTATGACCAGACTTGGGCCCGGTGAATCACCCAGCGTTCTCGCTGGTGCACTTCGCCGGGCACAGGCCAGCATCAGTTTGGCGCGGGGGAGAAAGGCTTCGGGAATGTGGCTCCCCTGGGAGTGTTATAGCCCGTTGCGCAATACCCTGCGCTGGACTGAGGTACGCGCATTCGCAAGGATGCTGGCGTAATGGTCATCAGCGACCCGTCTTGAAACACGGACCAAGGAGTCGTCTTCGTATGCGAGTGTTCGGGTGTCAAACCCCTACGCGTAATGAAAGTGAACGCAGGTGAGAGCTTCGGCGCATCATCGACCGATCCTGATGTTCTCGGATGGATTTGAGTAAGAGCATACGGGGCCGGACCCGAAAGAAGGTGAACTATGCCTGTATAGGGTGAAGCCAGAGGAAACTCTGGTGGAGGCTCGCAGCGGTTCTGACGTGCGAATCGATCGTCAAATATGGGCATGGGGGCGAAAGACTAATCGAACCTTCTAGTAG
>NW_006271980.1:0-1312 GCF_000225605.1 Cordyceps militaris CM01 | reverse complement strand
TGGTTCATTCAAATTTCTTCCCTATCAACTTTCGATGTTTGGGTCTTGGCCAAACATGGTCGCAACGGGTAACGGAGGGTTAGGGCTCGACCCCGGAGAAGGAGCCTGAGAAACGGCTACTACATCCAAGGAAGGCAGCAGGCGCGCAAATTACCCAATCCCGATTCGGGGAGGTAGTGACAATAAATACTGATACAGGGCTCTTTTGGGTCTTGTAATTGGAATGAGTACAATTTAAATCTCTTAACGAGGAACAATTGGAGGGCAAGTCTGGTGCCAGCAGCCGCGGTAATTCCAGCTCCAATAGCGTATATTAAAGTTGTTGTGGTTAAAAAGCTCGTAGTTGAACCTTGGGCCTGGCTGGCCGGTCCGCCTCACCGCGTGCACTGGTCCGGCCGGGCCTTTCCCTCTGTGGAACCCCATGCTCTTCACTGAGTGTGGCGGTGAAACAGGACTTTTACTTTGAAAAAATTAGAGTGCTCCAGGCAGGCCTATGCTCGAATACATTAGCATGGAATAATAAAATAGGACGCGTGGTTCTATTTTGTTGGTTTCTAGGACCGCCGTAATGATTAATAGGGACAGTCGGGGGCATCAGTATTCAATTGTCAGAGGTGAAATTCTTGGATTTATTGAAGACTAACTACTGCGAAAGCATTTGCCAAGGATGTTTTCATTAATCAGGAACGAAAGTTAGGGGATCGAAGACGATCAGATACCGTCGTAGTCTTAACCATAAACTATGCCGACTAGGGATCGGACGATGTTATTTTTTGACGCGTTCGGCACCTTACGAGAAATCAAAGTGCTTGGGCTCCAGGGGGAGTATGGTCGCAAGGCTGAAACTTAAAGAAATTGACGGAAGGGCACCACCAGGGGTAAACCGCTTCGCGCAGCCGCAGTAGCTCTGCCCCAGAAAGCAGCCCGAAAGGGTCAGTGGTGTTCCTGCCAGCGCTCCGGCGCGGCGAACTAATTGCTAGTCTCCTCTGGAGGCGACACCCTCAAATTGCGGGAAAATCCTAAAGCCAGTGTCACCAAGCCGGCGCCGAAAGGGCGTCGGTGGCCGGGGTAGCGACCTAGGGTACGGTAAAAGCACACTGGATAATGCAATGGACGATCCGCAGCCAAGCCTCGTCGCCGCAGGGCACGGGGAAGGTTCAGAGACTACATGGGGGTGGGTAGTGCACTGTCTGGGGGCTCCGGCCCCCGAGCGCCCGCTCACAACACTGCTTAAGATATAGTCCGGCCGTGCTGGAAACAGCACGGGCTGGCAAACCCAGAAACGGGAGCCTGCGGCTTAATTTGACTCAAC
>NW_006271979.1:27208-28229 GCF_000225605.1 Cordyceps militaris CM01 | reverse complement strand
GTTATTTAAGTTTATTTACTTTCATGATGATTATTTTAGTAACAGGTAATAATTACTTATTAATGTTTGTAGGATGAGAAGGTGTTGGTGTTTGTTCTTATTTATTAGTTAGTTTCTGATTTACTAGAATAGCCGCTAATCAAAGTTCTTTGTCCGCCTTTTTAACAAATAGAGTTGGTGATGCTTTCTTAACTATAGGAATGTTTATATTATTATGATCACTAGGTAATTTAGATTATAGTATAGTATTTTCATTAGCTCCATATATTAATGAAAATATAATAACTATTATAGGTATATGTTTATTAATAGGTGCAATGGCTAAAAGTTCACAAGTAGGTCTTCATATTTGATTACCTATGGCGATGGAAGGTCCTACACCTGTTTCTGCATTAATTCATGCTGCGACTATGGTTACAGCTGGAGTATATTTATTAATACGTTCATCGCCATTGATAGAATATAGTTCTACAGTATTATTAATATGTCTATGATTAGGTGCAATTACTACAGTGTTTAGTTCATTAATTGGTTTATTCCAACAAGATATCAAAAAAATTATAGCTTATTCTACAATGAGTCAATTAGGAATGATGGTTATTGCTATAGGTTTATCATCATATAATATAGCCATTTTTCATTTAGTAAACCATGCCTTTTATAAAGGATTATTATTCTTAGGTGCAGGTGCTGTAATTCATGCTGTAGCTGATAATCAAGATTTAAGAAGATATGGGGGATTAATATCATTCTTACCTTTAACTTATACAGTTATATTAATAGCTAGTCTTAGTTTAGTAGCTTTCCCTTTCATGACAGGATTCTATAGTAAAGATTTTATTTTAGAATCTGCATTTGGTCAATATCATTTTAGTAGTATTAGTGTTTATTTTATAGCTACTATTGGTGCTATATTTACAACACTATATTCAGTAAAAGTTATTTATTTAACTTTTATAGCTAATCCTAATGGACCTATACAATACTATAAAAATGCACACGAGGGAGATATATTCTTAAG
>NW_006271979.1:25823-27108 GCF_000225605.1 Cordyceps militaris CM01 | reverse complement strand
CTTACCTTTAGTAATATTAGCCATATTTTCTATATATTTTGGTTACTTGACTAAAGATATATTTATAGGTTTGGGATCAGGTTTCTTTATTGATAATAGTATATTCATACATCCTATGCATGAAATATTAATTGATACAGAATTTGCTGTACCTACTATATTTAAATTATTACCATTTATATTTACAATATCATTTTCAGTATTAGCTTTAATTTATCCCGAATTTATGCCTAAGAGTGTAACAAATTTTAAATTATCTAATATTGGATATTATATATTTGGTTTCTTTAACCAACGTTTCCTAATAGAGTATTTCTATAATAAATATATAGTAAATACTGTATTAGACATTGGAGGTCAAACTACAAAAATATTAGATAAAGGAAGTATAGAATGAGTGGGTCCTTATGGTATAGGTTTATCATTACAAAAAGTAAGTAAAACAATATCAAGTTTACATACAGGTATAGTAACAGATTATGCATTATATATATTATTGGCAATTTGTTTTTATATATCTATATTTACTTTTGTATCTATATTTAATGATGTAATTAATGTTATAACATTATCAAGCGTATTAGTTTTATTAATAGTACCCAAGCTAGTGCGTAATACTAGTGCTTATTAAATATTATATAATATAGCAAATTATAATTTGTATTAATTACAGTAATAGCCTTCTATGAAATACTAGATGTAGCTTACCAAAAATAAATTAAACAGTATTATAGTAAAACCTATATTAAGGCTGTAGGCTAGCGCAAGCTACATAAAGCTATACTGTGTGTCAAACTATTAATAAAAAAAGTCAATGAGAATATTAAAAAGTCATCCTTTATTAAAATTACTTAATGCTTATATAATTGATCATTCACAACCAACTAATATAAATTATTTATGAAACTTCGGTTCATTATTAGGTTTATGCTTAGGTATACAAATAATTACAGGAGTAACATTAGCTATGCACTATAACCCTAGTGTAGCTGAAGCATTTAATTCTGTAGAGCATATTATGCGTGATGTAAACAATGGATGATTAATCCGTTATTTACATAGTAATACTGCATCAGCTTTCTTCTTTTTAGTGTATTTACATATAGGAAGAGGGTTCTATTATGGATCATATAGATCACCAAGAACATTGGCATGAATCTTGGGTGTAATTATACTTATCTTAATGATGGGTATAGGATTCCTGGGTTACTTTAACATAGCCCAAAATGATTATAATATTTATAATAGTAATAACAAAAAAACTATTAAATTCATCTTTCCTTCG
>NW_006271979.1:23371-25723 GCF_000225605.1 Cordyceps militaris CM01 | reverse complement strand
CAAAAAAATACAGTACTAGCTTATGCTAAGAGTAATAAGAGATATTATTCTACGTCTGTAGAAGCTAGTGATCGTATTAATAATTTTTTACACTCTAAAAACTTAAAACCAGTGTTTGTATATGATAATTTAGATAAAGATTCTGTTCGTAAAAATATCGCTAAAGAAACTAAAGGGCTTAGCGGTATTTATATGATTTTAAATCAAGAAACCTTAAGTTATTATATAGGATCTGCCTCTACAGGAAGAATAAATTCAAGATTTACAAATCATTTAGTTTATTTTAATGGGAGTAAAATGGTTAAAAACTCAGTTAAAAAATATGGTTTACACAATTTTGTTTTTATTATTTTAGAGTTATTTCCAGAAATAGTTAATCAAGAAAACAATAAGCAATTATTAAATTTAGAAGATTTTTATTTAAAATCTCTTTTACCTGACTATAATATATTAACTGAAGCGGGTAATAGTTTTGGTTATAAACATACAGAAATAACTAGAATAAAAATGAAAACAAACTATAGTGAAAAACGTAGACAAGAAATAGGTACATTGAATAAAGGTAAAAGTTTGTCAGCTGAAACTATAGAAAATATGAGAGAATCAGCTTTAAAGAGAGATAATATTAATCATACTGAACAAAGTATTTTAAATATGAAGAAAAACTCTAAAGCTATTATAGTTAAAGAATTAAACAATATAATATACGGAGAGTTTAATAGTATTGTTGATACAGCGAAGGCTTTAAATTGTTCTACTAAAACAATACAAAGAACTTTAAAAAGCCCTAGCAAAATTTTAAAAGGTCGTTGAATATTAAATTATGGAGCTAGCTCTTAAATTCATACCTTAAATATTATAATTATAGTCCTGCAAGTAATAAATTTTATGCAATTTATGGAAAAAAATAAAATTTAAAGCAGAATGACTTGACAGAGTCATTGAAAAAATATATATTTTTTTTGGCGATACTAGTGAAAACGATCAAAATATATATAATATAAGAGATCGTCGGTTATCCATATAATCGCGACAGACTGGGTCACTGGTGGGTGGCTGAAATGCTGCTTAATGCACAGTCGAAACTTTTTATCTAAGATAAATGTAATACTCGAACTATAAAGATATTACAGCTTTTATTGCCATAGGTGGAGTCTTTGGTATATAAAAGTAAGTAAGTATGTATTACCATATGGACAAATGTCATTGTGAGGAGCTACAGTTATTACAAATTTAATTAGTGCTATTCCATGAATAGGTCAAGATATTGTAGAGTTCATATGAGGAGGTTTCTCTGTAAATAATGCAACTTTAAACAGATTCTTTGCATTACATTTTGTATTACCTTTTGTATTAGCTGCATTAGTTATTATGCACTTAATAGCTATTCATGAAACAGCTGGAGCAAGTAATCCTTTAGGTACACCTGCATATTATGATAGAATTCCATTTGCTCCATATTACTTATTTAAAGATTTAATAACAATCTTTTTATTTATGTTTGGATTAAGTATATTTGTATTCTTCATGCCTAATGTATTAGGTGATAGTGATAACTATATAATGGCTAACCCTATGCAAACACCAGCTGCTATAGTACCTGAATGATATTTATTACCATTCTATGCTATATTAAGATCTATACCTAATAAATTATTAGGTGTAATAGCTATGTTTTCATCATTAGTAATTTTAATGATATTGCCTAAAACAGATTTAGGTATTACTAAAGGTTTACAATTTAGACCTTTAAGTAAAATAGCATTCTACTTATTTGTAACTAATTTCTTAATATTATTACAATTAGGTGCTAAACATGTTGAAAGTCCATTTATAGAATTTGGACAAATAAGTACAGCTTTATACTTTGCTTATTATTTAATAATAATGCCGGGTATAAGTATATTAGAAAATACTTTAATAGATTTATCACAAAAAGGTAAATAATTAATTTAGAAGTAATAGTACATATTATTTTGTTAGTAGGCTGTTTCTATAATATATTAGAAGCTGTGCCTATAGTTTTGCTTTACGTTTATAATTAAAGCTTACAAAACTTATAACAAAAGATGATGATTGTAGAAGGTTTACACTTTAATTGCAAATTAAAAGTTTGAGGTTCGATTCCTCCATTATCTTAAATTAAATTTATATAATAAGTTACTATAAAAAATTATAGAAAATCATTTAAAGTTTACTTGCTATGACTCTAAGTCAGTTATTTGCAAAAATTAAAGTTTATTTTATTAAGTTAATTATATAGGCTGTGCTAATAAAAAATAGTGCAGAGCACTAGCAAACTATAGCAAGCTAATAACTTAAAATTCATAGGATGTTACGCACGCCTATTAA
>NW_006271979.1:22170-23271 GCF_000225605.1 Cordyceps militaris CM01 | reverse complement strand
AAATATATCTATTCATGTGCCTACTCATTTAAGACTATTAAATGATGAACAATTTGGACATTATTTAGCTGGTTTAATAGATGGGGATGGTCATTTTAGTTCTCAACAACAATTAATTATCGTATTCACTCATCTTGATGCTTCATTAGCTTATTATATTAAAAGTAAAATAGGTTATGGTAATGTAAGAAAAGTGAAAGATAAAAATGCATTTTTATATATTATTTCTAATAAAGAGGGTATATTAAAAACTATCCATTTGATAAATAATAAATTAAGAACTATTAATAAATATAATCAAGTAATAAATATATTAAATAATATTAAATATTCAGATTATAACATTAAATTTGATTTAAATAAAACTAATGACTTTAATAATCATTGATTAGCTGGATTTTCTGATGCTGATGCTAGTTTTCAAGTTAAAATTATTAATAGAGTTACTAGATCTAAGCCAGAAATAAGATTAAATTTTCAAATAGATCAGAAAGATAATAGTTTATTATTAATAGTAAAAAATTTATTAGGTGGAAATATAGGATATAGAAAAAGTCAAGATACCTATTACTATGGGTCTACCAGTTTTGGTTCAGCAAGAAAAGTAATTAAATATTTTGATAATTATCATTTACAATCTAGTAAATATTCTAATTATCTTAAATGAAGAAAAATATATATAATGATCCAAAATAAAGAACATTTAACAGAGATAGGTATAAATAAAATAAGTAGATTAAAAGAATCTATGAATGATGGTTCAGTATAAGATAGAGTCCTAACAAAGACGTAAGTTTTTGAGAGTTAATGTTAATAGATCAACCTTTCGTGATTGCAAAGGAGGGTCAGACTATTAAATTAACCAAAATTTTTGTTATATTCTAATAGTACCAGGATTTGGTATAATTAGTACAACAATTTCAGCTAATTCTAATAAACCTATATTTGGTTATATAGGTATGGTTTATGCTATGATGTCTATAGGTATATTAGGTTTCATTGTTTGAAGTCATCATATGTATACTGTAGGTTTAGATGTAGATACTAGAGCTTATTTCACAGCTGCTACATTAATTATTGCAGTTCCTACAGGAATTAAAA
>NW_006271979.1:20774-22070 GCF_000225605.1 Cordyceps militaris CM01 | reverse complement strand
CTCTTGATTAGCTACTTGCTATGGGGGATCTATTAAAATGACACCTTCAATGTTATTCTCATTAGGGTTCGTATTTATGTTTACTATTGGAGGATTATCAGGTGTTGTTTTAGCTAATGCTTCATTAGATATAGCATTCCATGATACATATTATGTAGTTGCTCATTTCCACTATGTGTTAAGTATGGGTGCCGTATTTGCTATGTTTGCAGGGTGATATTATTGAATCCCTAAAATAATAGGATTAAATTATGACTTACATTTAGCTAAAATACAGTTCTGATTATTATTTATTGGAGTTAATGTAACATTTTTCCCTCAACATTTCTTAGGTTTACAGGGTATGCCTAGAAGAATTGGAGATTATCCTGATGCTTTTGCAGGATGAAATTTAATTAGTAGTGTTGGATCTATCATTAGTGTAGTTGCTGCTTGATTATTCTTATATATTGTTTACAGACAATTATTAGATGGTAAAGTTGCAAGTAGAAATCCTTGATTAATACCTGGATTCTATACTGATATTTTACAAAGTAATTTAAATAGATCATATAGTAGTTTAGAATGAGGATTATCAAGTCCACCTAAACCTCATGCATTCGTAAGTTTACCTTTACAATCATAAGTTTCAGTACCGCTTCGTTAGCGCAAGCTTTTATGAAATACTATTGTTAAACTAGTTATGTATCTATTAAAGTAGCAAGTCATAGACAAGCTATAAAATAGATATACATTGCTAGCTATAGCTAGAAGCTATTTTGAAGTATTATGCTTCAAGTCTCATTAGCTCAATGGCAGAGCTTAATACTTCTAATATTATGATCCTAGTTCGATTCTGGGATGAGACTATTAATTAATGTAGTAGGCTTTACTATTTTTTTATAAAAAATAGCCTCAAGCACTAGCAAACTATTAAACAAATAAATTGTCAATAGCTAAGGTTATATATCAAATGATTATTAATACTTAGCTTTCTTAATAAGCTAAATAAGATATGGAAATAGGTTAAATCATTCTATTTTTATTATTATCTTATTTTATAGGTTATTATATTAATAGGGTCAATGGTATACTATTCCTATATATTAGTTTTATAAGCTATAACTTTTAAATGATTATTTCATCCAATTACTTTATAGCACTAGGCTTTGCCTATAACTTATGGATATAGCTTTATCTTTCTAAGAGTCAGTGAGCAATATATTACGCTAATAGTATAAAAGAAGGCTTATAATAAATATTGTTATAAACATTGATATATAATATATATTTATTTACTATAAGTAAAGCTTTTAA
>NW_006271979.1:18916-20674 GCF_000225605.1 Cordyceps militaris CM01 | reverse complement strand
AAATTAATTTAACACCTACTATACACATTAATAAATAAATAATGTTTAGCTTGTAGGCTTTGCCTACATAAAAAGGCTATAACTTTAGCTTGCTATTTTTTAATAAAGGGCTAGCTGCTTCTATAATATTATAGAAGCTATGCCTACAAGCTTTGGTTATATAATTATTACTTATAATTATTTATTAATTGTAACGACATAAAAATGATGAATATTACTATTCTATCTATAATAGAAACTATTATTTTAATGCTTCCTACATTATTAGTAGTAGCTTATGTAACAGTAGCTGAAAGAAAAACAATGGCTAGTATGCAAAGAAGATTAGGACCAAATGCTGTTGGTTATTACGGATTATTACAAGCCTTTGCTGATGCCTTAAAATTGATATTAAAAGAATATATAGCACCTACTCAAGCTAATTTAGTATTATTCTTTTTAGGTCCTATTGTTACTTTAATATTTGCTTTATTAGGATATGCTGTAATACCCTATGGTCCTGGTTTATCTTTAGGTGATATGGAGTTAGGAATATTATTTATGTTAGCTGTATCATCATTAGCGACATATGGAATTTTATTAGCAGGATGAAGTGCTAATAGTAAATATGCTTTCTTAGGTTCATTAAGAAGTACAGCTCAATTAATAAGTTATGAATTAGTATTAAGTTCTGTATTATTAATAATAATAATAATTAACAATACATTAAATTTGAATATTAATGTACAATTTCAAAAAATAGTATGATTAGCTTTACCTTTATTTTGTATATTAATTATATTCTTTATTGGATCTGTGGCTGAAACAAATAGAGCACCATTTGATTTAGCTGAGGCTGAATCAGAATTAGTTAGTGGATTTATGACTGAACATGCAGCCGTAATTTTTGTATTCTTTTTCTTAGCTGAATATGCTAGTATAGTATTAATGTGTATATTTACTAGTATATTGTTTTTAGGTGGTTATTTATTAGATATACATTTAATTTATTTATTTGATCTAATTAATAGTACTTACGCCTATTTATTTGATATAGATTGATTACAATCGACTACTTATATTAAATTTAGAGAACAATTAACAGGTTCATCTTTAAATGGATTATTATCTAGTTTAATATTAGGTATAAAAAGTTCAATGATGGTATTTATATTTATTTGAGTAAGAGCATCATTCCCTAGAATACGTTTTGATCAGTTAATGTCATTCTGTTGAACAGTATTATTACCTATATTATTTGCTTTCATTATATTAGTGCCTTCCTTACTATATATTTTAAATATATCATTTATTAATGTAAGTTTATTCTAATAAAGTATATTTATTTTTAAGTATTATTTTATAAGTAGGCTTCCATGAAATGCTATTATTAGGCGGCTTCTTGTGCTTATAGATGGCACACGTACGTCTATAAATAAGAAACAATTATTTATTATGTTAGTAGGCCTCCTATTAAATACGATAGTTATGCTTTATAATATAAAGCATATAAAACACTACAACCATGTCCATAATAGTATCAAATTAATATAAAAATTCTTTATTTTATTCAGATGTTATTATCTTCATTATTAACAATACCTTTAATAGGTACAATTCTAGTTTCTAGTTTAGATTCATATAAAAATACATCTATTAAATCTATAGCTTTAATAACAAGTATAATTAATTTAATTCTTTCATTAATAATCTTTATATTATTTAATAGTAGTACTAATCAATTTCAATATATACAAGAACATTATAATGTTCAATTAT
>NW_006271979.1:14215-18816 GCF_000225605.1 Cordyceps militaris CM01 | reverse complement strand
ATATATATTTAGGTATAGATGGTATATCTATATATTTTATATTATTAACTACAATAATAATGCCTATAGCCTTATTATCTAATTGAGATTCAATTAAAGAAAACGTTAAATCATATTTAATTATTATGTTATTATTAGAAACATTATTATTAGCTGTATTTATGGCTTTAGACGTTATGTTATTCTATATTTTCTTCGAAAGTATATTACCTCCTTTATTTATATTAATAGGAATATTTGGATCAGATAATAAAGTAAACGCAAGTTATTATTTATTCTTATATACATTATGAGGTTCATTGTTTTTATTATTATCAATATTAAGTACATCATCCATTATGGGTAGCACAGATTTTGATACATTATTTAAATTAAATTTTGAATATACAACTCAAGTATTCTTATTTATTGGTATATTTATAGCTTTTGCTGTAAAAACTCCTACAATATTTTTAAATAATTGATTATTAAAAGCTCACGTTGAAAGTCCCTTAGGTGGTAGTATAGTATTAGCTGCTATCGTATTAAAATTAAGCTTATACGGTATATTTAGATTAATATTACCTATATTACCTAAAGCATCGTTAGATTATACATTTGTAGTATATACAATAGCAGTAATTACAATAATTTATGCTAGTTTTAGTACATTAAGAACAACAGATATAAAAGAATTAATAGCCTATAGTTCTGTATGTCATGCAGCAGTTTATTTAATCGGTGCATTTAGTAATACAATTCAAGGACTAGAAGGAAGTATAATTTTAGGATTAGCTCACGGATTCGTATCAAGTGGGTTATTTATATGTGCTGGAGGTGTACTATATGATAGAACAGGTACAAGAAGTATATTCTTTTATAGGGGTGTAGCTCAATTAATGCCTATTTTTGCAATATTATTCTTTATATTAGCATTAGGTAATTGTGGAGCTCCATTAACATTAAACTTTATAGGTGAATTTATGTCATTATATGGAATAATTGAAAGATTACCCGTATTAGGTGTATTTGCATGTTCATCAATAGTATTCTCAGCTGCATATACAATATATATGTTTAACAGAACAGCATTTGGTGGTTCATTTACTAGATTTTTAGAAGAAAGTGTATACGATGTAAATAAAAGAGAGTTCATCTTATTATTTATATTAGTAGCATTTACAATAATATTAGGAATTTATCCTTCTATTATATTAAATGTATTAGGTTATTCAATGAATAATTTAATATATAGTGTATAATATAACTATATTATATAATTATTACTCTTTATGGCGTATGTAGATTATAAAATAAAAGTAGAATAAAATGCCTCAATTAACACCTTTTTACTATATGAATGAAATAGTGTTTGCTTTCGCAATCATTGTAATAGTATTATATATATCATCTAAATATATTTTACCAAGAATAGTTCGTTTATTCTTATCACGTATGTTTATTAATAAAATATAATATTATTTTATAATCAAGTTATAATAATTAGTTTTTCTCAAGACATATATATAGTTAGTAGTGCTTCGCACAAACTACTAATGTTAAATCAAAACATATTATTCACAGAAATAAGAAGTCCCTTAGATCAATTCGAAATAAGAGATATCTTAAATTTAGAAATATTAGGTGGTAACTTACACTTATCATTAACAAATATAGGTTTATACTTAACAATTGGATCTATATTAGTATTGGGATTATCAATATTAAGTACTAATTATAATAAATTAGTAAGTAATAACTGATCAATAGCTCAAGAATCATTATATGTAACAATACACAATATAGTAACAAGCCAAATTAACCCAGGTAGAGGTCAAATTTATTTCCCATTAATGTATACATTATTTGTGTTTATTTTAATAAATAATTTAATCGGTATGGTTCCTTATAGCTTTGCATCAACAGGTCATTTCGCCTTAACATTTGCTTTAAGTTTCACAATTGTATTAGCAGCTACAATAATCGGATTTAAAGAACATGGATTAAAATTCTTTTCATTATTAGTACCAGCAGGTTGCCCATTAGTTTTATTACCATTATTAGTAACAATAGAATTAATATCATATTTAGCTAAAAATGTATCATTAGGTTTAAGATTAGGAGCTAATATAACATCAGGTCATATGTTATTAAGTATATTAAGTGGATTTGTATATAATATAATGAATTCAGGAATAATCTTCTTTATAATAGGATTAATACCATTAACATTTATAATAATGTTCTCAGGGTTAGAGTTAGTAATAGCATTTATTCAAGCACAAGTGTTTGTAGTGTTAGCATCAGCTTATATTAAAGATGGATTAGACTTACATTAATAATAAAATTTAATACTATAGGCTTTATAGTGCGAAGCATTAGGCTTTGCCTAATAAAGCTACATATAGTTACAAATTAAATTATCATAAGCGTATTATATGGCGCATTCTATATTAAAGTAAAAGAAAATTGTGTAATTAGGGAAAATTATATAATAGTAATATTGAACATAAATATAACAAGATATAAATATTATAATTAGAAATTAAAAAAAAAGTTTTTTATAACTCATATAAATAATGAAAATAAAAATTTTCAATAAAAAAGTATAACTCTTAGTAATGCATATTTAGCTTGCTAAAAAAAAACATAATATAGTTTATTTCTTTTCTTTAAAAAATTAGAACAGATAGTAATATAGTTGAGTTTGGTGATGGCTCTGATTGAACACTGTCCAAGTGCTTGACACATGCTAATCGAACGTTTTAATTAAAAGCTCTAGGCTTTGCCTAATAAAGCTAATAATTAAAAAGTGGTGTACAGGTGAGTATAATAATATTTTATGCCGACCTTAAAGTGAAGATAAATTCTTCATATAATAAAGGGATTAAGTATTCCCGCTTTAAGAGGACGATAAATATTTTCGGGATAGGTAGTAGTGAAGGTTATGTCTTCACTAGCCTTAACTCTCGTAGTCGAAGCTGAAAGGTTAATCGACCACATTGGGTCTGAAAAAAGCCCAATGCAAGTTAGTACAGCAGTGAGGAATATTGGTCAATGGCCTAACGGCTGAACTGGCAACTTGGAGAAGTGTTAAGTCTTTATTTTTGTGCTATAGCTATTTTTATAAAAAAGAGCTTAGTGTGAATTAAGCAAAATTAAAGATTAAATTAGTATTGAATGAAACTTTGTTTATATATCGATAATGACGATATATATATTATGTCTTGACCAATTACGTGCCAGCAGTCGCGGTAATACGTAAGAGACTAGTGTTATTCATCTTAATTAGGTTTAAAGGGTACTCAAACGGTCGATTAAATGACTAGAGTTATATAGAAGAAGGTAGTACCTTAAGTGTAGAGATTATATTTGGTTATACTGGAGGGACTTAGAAAAGGCGTAGGCAACCTTCTAAGTAATAACTGACGTTGAAGGACGAAGGCATAGGTCACGAACAGGATTAGATACCCAAGTAGTCTTTGCAGTCAATGATGAATGCCATAGGTTAGATAAAAATTTAGTCTATAAATGAAAGTGTAAGCATTTCACCTCAAGAGTAATGTGGCAACGCAGGAACTGAAATCACTAGACCGTTTCTGACACCAGTAGTGAAGTATGTTGTTTAATTCGATGATCCACGAAAAACCTTACCACAATTTGTATATTTTACAGGAGTTGCACGGCTGTCTGCAGTTGATGTTGTGAAACTGTGGTTTCCATGAATTAACACAATCCCTTGCTTTATTTTTGTAAGGCTAGTGCTTCTCACTATTTTTTAATAAAAATAGCGAGCTATATATTAGCCTATTAATTACTATAAAGCATTTGACTCAAGAATATGGGAAGAAAAAAGGGAGTAAGACAAGTCATCATGGCCTTAATATTGTGGGCTATAGACGTGCCACATAAGCCTATACAAAGAGATGCGAAAATGTGAATTCTAGCAAATCTCCAAAATAGGAAATAAAAAGGATTGTAGTCTGAAATTCGACTATATGAATAAGTAATTACTAGTAATCGTGAATCACCATGTCACGGTGAATGTTTCTCGGATTGGTACTAACCACTCGTCGCATGCTGAAAGGAGTTTATACAATAAGTTTGCTCTTTTATAGTAACAAAATAAAATAATTAGATTTTATAAATATTATTATAGAATTCTTCGTATGTATAGCTCTAATTAGTGTTAAGTCGAAATACGGTTCGCGTAGCGGAAGTTGCGCGGGAATAATTAATCTTGAACAATAGATAATAGAGTTAGCTTATTAAGCTACTCTTAAGGAGGGTTCCTTTATTGGTAAGAAGGGCTAAACTGTAAATTTAGTACACAAGTGTTTTGAGGGTTCGAATCCCTCGCCTCCTATTAGATCTAGTAACTTAATTGGTAAAGGATTTCCTTGTCACGGAAATAGATGTCGGTTCGATGCTGATCTAGGTCGATTTATAAAAAGGAAAAGTTTCCATTGGTAGGGTAAGACACTTGCTATGTGTTATGTATTTACATTTAGGTGTTCGATTCACCTTTTTTCCGTTATATAAGCTTCTATAGCTCAATGGTAGAGCATAATACTGTTAATATTATGATAAATGTTCGATTCATTTTAGGGGCTAACTAAAAA
>NW_006271979.1:7720-14115 GCF_000225605.1 Cordyceps militaris CM01 | reverse complement strand
CAAAATTTATTGAGCGGATAGTAAATAATTTGATATTTATATATAATATTTAACCATATTATAAAGCAATCATAAGTTAAGGGTAAACTTTTCGTTTACCAAGCGAAATTTGTCAGTTCGATTCTGACTGGTTGTATTATAAGTGTATAATTTAAAGGTAAAACAATAGCGTTCCACGTTATAAATTAATAAAAAGGAATACAGGTAAATATTAATCACGCCTTTTTTATTAAAAAACATATGGTTTTTAAATATCATGATAAAATAGATTAGAATAGCTAGCTATAGAGTAAATTAAGTATCCAAATAGTTAATAAACGGGTATAAGTTAATAGGTAGACTATTCGATTTCCACTCGAAATGAGTCAGTTCAAATCTGACTACCCGTAAATTTAATACTATAATATTATATTATATCTTTTAAACTAAATTAACTATGTTTTGATCTATACATGAATATTATTTTTCAGGTTATACTGTAGAATTCTTAGATATATTAAGTGTTATAGCAGTATTATTTGGTATTACAGTAATTGTAAATAAAAATCCTATTGGTTCTTTATTATTTTTAATAGGATTATTTGCTTCGATTTCAGTATATTTAATTTTATCTGGTTTAACATTTATTGGTTTTTCTTATTTAATAGTATATATAGGAGCAGTATCTATTTTATTCTTATTTATATTAATGCTTATTAATATTAGAACAAGTGAATTACAAAGTAATAATGTTAATAGTATTCCCTTAGCTTTATTTATAGGAATATTATGAAATTACAGTTTATTCCAGTTATTACCTTATACTTTATCAATAAATACTAACAATTGATTATCTGGATCTTATAATTATAACAATATATTACCGGCAGTTAATAATATAGATACAAGTAATATAATGTTTGTGACAAGTAATAATTGAGATGGAACTATGACAGAAACAAGTCATATTTCAACAATAGGAAATATATTATATACATCTTATAATATGTGATTATTTTTATCAAGTATAATATTATTATTAGCAATGGTAGGTGCTATAATAATAACAATAAAACAAGAAAATAATTAATAGTTTCATTATATTATCAGTAGGCTGCTTTTATAGTATATTATAAGCTCCACTTATATAGATAATAGAGGAATTAGTTCAATGGTAGAGCGTTTGTTTTACACACAAAAAGTTGTAGGTTCGAGTCCTGCATTCCTTAACATAAAGATTCCTTAGCTTAATCGGTAAAGCATATTATTGATAATAATAAGTTCTGCGTTCAATTCGCGGAGGAATTATGTAGTAGGCTTTATTAATAAAAAATATGCTTATATAAGAAGAGAATTGGCCGAGTGGTTTAAGGCGATAAGTTTGAGTTTTATTAGGTGATAAACCTGCATCCGTTCGAATCGGATATTCTCTGAAAGAGTATAGTTTAATTGGCAAAATACGAAGCTTCAACCTTCAGGTTCTTGGTTCAAATCCAAGTACTCTTGCATAGGCTCCGTTAGTAAACGAGGCAATTTCGGATTAGGGCCGGTCGGTCAGGCACTTCGTTTGGGACGGAGATCAGTTATGTTCGATTCATAATAATCCGAATATTAGAACATTTAGAAATCAAAAAATATAATAAAAATAAGATATATAAATTATACTTATTGATTTGTTAAGAGGCTACTGTTGCAAAGCACGTACGCCTAAAACAATCAATGTAAGTATGTAAAGGAATTATTATGCAATTCTAGCTATGTATTAAGGAGAGCAAATTTGATATAAAAAGGAATATAATATATTTCTAGTTAATAAGCTCTAGAAGAAATTTAATAATAAACGAAGTGAAGTGAAATATCTCAGTAACTTCAGGAAAAGAAATCAAAAGAGATTCTATGAATAGCGTGAGCAAAAGTAGATAAGTCTATTAAGTAAAATGGTTTATAAACTGTTTGAATGGGGAACCTTCCTCAAAGACTAAATATGATACATAAGCGATAGATGATGGGCCGTGAGGTAATTGGAAGTTAGTAGTAATTTTATAAGCAGTTCGAATAGACTTAATTTAAGTTAAAGAACGTACCTTTTGCATAATGGGTCACCAAGTTAACATTAGATGCGAGAAAATTTCGTAGTTAAACCAAACGTTAAAATAACGATAAGTGTCTAAAGTTAGACCCGAAGCCTAGTGATTTTACTATGATCAGGATTATAAAAGTCCGAACGGGTGATTGTGGCAAAAATCTCCGAAGAATCGTGGTAGGTATAGTGAAAGACAATACTGACTAGGATAGCTGGTAAAGAATAAGAATGTAAGCAATTTTTAATGGCCAGTATGTAGAAATGAACTTTCTGCAATAAATCATCAAATTGACGGGAAAACCCTAAAGCAATCTAAACCAAGCAGTTTTAGTAATAAAATTGTGGCACAGGTAATGACTCGTGGTATGGTAAAATATAGATTGATGTACGAAAGTTAAATGGGTAATCCGCAGCCAAGCACCGACTGCTTAAGATAAGTAAAGGTGTGCAGTTCATCGACTAAATGTTGGTTGGCGCAAGCTTAAGATATAGTCAAACCTTACTCGAAAGAGTACAGAATAATAATACTAATTAACTTATAGATTTAGAGGAAGAAAAAAACAAAAATTTAAATGAATTTAAAAAATAAGAATTTAAAGATAGAAATGTGATATAAAAATTGTAATTTGGAAAAAGTACAATTATTAACTAATAATAAAAATAAATCAGGAATTTACTGTTGAATTAATAATATAAATAATAAGATATATATAGGTAGTTCTATTAATCTTACAAATAGACTTTATAAGTATTATAATGTTAATTTATTATCTACACGTAGAACATCCATACATAATGCTTTATTAAAATATGGATATGATAATTTTTCATTTGTTATATTAGAATATATAACAGATAAAAAAGAACTTATTAATAAAGAACAATATTATATTAATTTATTAGAACCTGAGTATAACATATTAAAAAAAGCAGGTTCTTCTTTAGGATTTAAACATAATAAAGAAACTTTATATTTCTTTAAAAATACACGTAAGTTAAGTGAAGAAGCAAAAGAAAATTTATCTTTAGCTAGTACAGGAAGAATTTTATCAGAAGAAACTAGATTGAAAATATCTAGTAAAAGAAAAGGTATAAAACTTTCAAATGAAACTAAAGCAAAATTATCTAAATCTGCAACTAATCTTAGAGGTATCAAAATAAAAGTAGTTAATATTTTAACTAGTGAAGAACTATATTTTGATAGTTTAACAGATGCAGGTTTACATTTAAATGTAAGCAGAACTGCAGTAGCGAAAGCTTTAAAAAACAATAGTATAATTAAGAAAAATTATATTATTATTCAAAATTAGTATTATTATTTGATAAATGGATAATTAATAATCGTAGGTATATTAATTATTTAGGGAGAAGGACTTCAGCTTTACCTAAGGGTAGAAGAAGTAGATTTGTTTCTGCGAAACCTATAACAGTAGGCAATTTAAGTAAATATCTTAGCAGGTACAGAATTTAATCTCAGGCAATATAATGTTGCGCAAATTGGGGAATCGTGAAGATTTTATCAGTGAGTATGTAGACTCGGAATGGCAAAGATATATCTTGAATAATCAGACATAGAATGATAAGGTTGAATACAGCCTTTTTGTAGAAGCGAACCTTCTGCAATAAACCATCAAATTGCGGGAAACCCCTAAAGCAATCATAACCAAGTAAGAATAGTAATATATCTTATGGCTCAGGCAATGACTCGAGGTAAGGTAAAATCATGATTGATGTACGAAAGTTAAATGGGCAATCCGCAGCCAAGCACCGACTGCTTAAGATAAGTAAAGGTGTGCAGTTCATCGACTAAATGTTGGTTGGCGCAAGCTTAAGATATAGTCAGGCCTCATTCGAAAGAATGCAATGGCAATGAATTAATTATTTTGTGAAATATATTTTCTAAGTAAATGAAAAATTATAACTTATGACTATTTGAATTAAATATAAATTAACAATGAGAAAAATAATACCTATAAAAATATATAATAATGCATTTATAAATAAAAATAAGATATTTTTAGATAATAAAAACCAATCTGGTATTTATAAATGAATAAACAATATAAACGGTAATACTTATGTAGGTAGTGGTTTAAACTTAACAAAGAGAGTAGGGGATTACTTTAAGGAAAGTGAATTAAAAAGAAATCTTAGACCTATTCATGCAGCTTTGTTAAAATATGGTCATGATAACTTTACGTTGGAAATACTAGAGTATTGTAAACCAGATGAACTTATTAAAAAAGAACAATATTATTTGGACTTAATAAAGCCTGAATATAATATATTAAAAAATGCTTATTCTTTATTAGGCTTTAAACATAGTGATGAAACTATTGCTAGATTAAAATTAAAGTCTATTTCGGAAGAACATAAAAAGATATTATCATCAGCACATCTAGGTAAAGAAGTTAGTCAAGAAGTTAGAGATAAATTATCTTTAGCTATGACTAATTATAAAAAAAATAACCCTTTATCTACTGAAGCTTTAGCTAATATTAAAGCTAAAACTACAGAACGTGAAGGTAAACCAGTTAGACTTTTAAATATTAAAACTAATGAAACATTAGATTTTTCTACTTTAACTGAAGCTGGAGAATATTTAGGTATTAAAAGACAAGCTGTAAGAAATGCAATTAACAGAAGAAGTATTGTTAAAAACCAATACCGTGTTTCAGAGCTATAATTATTTTTAGTTTTATAGTAGGGCTGCTTTACAGGTACGCCCTAAAATTATAAACTAGGGTTTATTTATAAACCTTATTGCCCAAATGGATAATTTATTTATAAATTATTTAGGGATAACATTTTGTTTAACAAAATTCCGTGTATGTCAAAAGGGAAACAGCCCAAAACAAGAGTTAAGGTTCCTAAATTATTTGTTGAGTGAAAATAAGAAGGTTTTTATTAAAGTCGACAAGGAGATAGGCTTAGAAGCAGCCATAATTTTATGACCTCGTAACAGAGCGCTTGTTAAGTTATAAAAGCATCGAAAATATAACGGATCTAAACAATATACCGAAACCTTGTCCATAAATTAATGTAGTTTGTTATTATACTATAAAGCGGCAAATTTATGGGGTAGCAGAACGTTGAATTAGACTAAATAACAAGTTTATAAATTTGTTATGTTAATTCAAGTGAGAATGGTGACATGAGTAACGAAAAGAATAGTAGATTTTGGTAATAAGCGCTTATTGCGAACAATACATTAAATAATAGATCTTATTTAATGCTTACAAGATCTGCTATCCGCCTAAAGCTTATGGTTAGAATTAAGTAACGGCCTCTAAGCTTTTTATCTAAAGATTGAAGCGATGAGAAAATCTTTTATTATAAGACGACATTTATCTAGTGAAAAATGTACAGGAAATATTATAATATTGTAACCGTACCTAGAAACCGACTATGGTAAGCTAGTAGAGTATACGAAGGCGTAATTGAGATAACAATCATAAAGGAACTCGGCAAATTGACTATCGTAACTTCGGGATAAGTAGGGCTCATTATTCTTGATTAATATCAGGTAAAGAGGAAGAAACATAAAATAATGTTGTACGACTGTTTAATTAAAACACAGCACTTTGCTTAAAGATTAAAAATCTATGTATAAAGTGTGATATCTGCCCGGTGCCGGCTGGCTAACAGAGATAATTGAATATATTACTATTTGATGTCGACGGAAGCCCCGGTTAAAGGCGGCCTTAACGTGAGGGTCCTAAGGTAGCGAAATGCCTTGGCCGTTAAATGCGGTCTTGCATGAATGGTGTAACGATACAACAGCTGTCTCTATGATTGACTCAGTGAAATTGGAATAGCTGTGCAGATACAGCTTACCTCTAGTTAGACGAGAAGACCCTATGCAGCTTTACTGTCACTAATAATAGATTTTGATGAAAAATTTTCAGACTAAAAGGGAATTGATTAAATATTCATGAGAAACCTTTATTTTTATTCTTCATTTGAATGAATTGATATACCAATAGGTATATCATCCTAGTTCAGCCTAGATTCTTATGCGCAAGCTATTATTAAGAAACAGGTACCCTTGGAGAGGAACTATTACTAGGGGACAGTTTATGTGGGGCACAGACCCTGTAAAGAGTAAACAGGTGTGTCTAATAATTATTTTTATTTTGTTTGCTATTTTTATATAAATCGTATTGACTTTGATATAATTGTATTATATGCTTAGTAAGCTATATAATTATATTTATATTGAAAATTTAGGTAAGATTTTGACTATACTGAAATTAGAGATAATTTAAATTTTTATGTGATATGTTTATTATTACTAAATTTTTATAGTTACTTAAAACACTGTAGGTTTTAC
>NW_006271979.1:4022-7620 GCF_000225605.1 Cordyceps militaris CM01 | reverse complement strand
CCTAATATATCATATTCTATAGCTAATAATACACGTCGTGTAGGTTCATTTGCTATAAAAGGTTGAATATCAGGAAAATAATATTATATTAACTAAAGTTATTGGGCTTTGTTAGCTATATATAGCTAAATAAGCTATAAATTTTGGAGCTAAAGCTCATCAATATATACATATAAAATGAAGACATAGTCTGAACCATTTTGAAAGAATTGGAAATTAATAGGCTGCTGCAAAGCACGCCTACTAGCTTCTTACTAGGTAGCTTCTTGTGTTACGTGTTACACAGCGCGTCTACAAGTAAGAAAATAAGCTAGATTTTGTGATAACAAATAGAACAGGCTAATTTGCGCAAGAGTGTACAAAATGAGTGCGCGGTTTGGCACCTCGATGTCGGCTTAACTTATCCTCATGGATGCAGAAACTATGTAGGGTGCGACTGTTCGTCGATTAAAAAGTTACATGAGCTGGGTTAAATACGTCGTGAGACAGTATGGTTTCTATCTTCTAGAGGGAATTAGAATAAAATAAGAACGAACTTTTGTACGAAAGGAACAAGAATGATTTAAGGTTATAGGCTTTGCTTATAACTAAATAAATTATAGTTACTAACCTATGGTTTACCTGTTGTTTATATGCCCTGTTATTAAATATATAGATAGAATAATATATTTATTGATTAGTATTTAGTTATAAATATTTATATTTAGATCAATACGGTACTAATTCAGTAGAGAAATTTACTGCTATTTATATAGATGTATATTAATATATACAAAGGATGTATCGTTCGCTAGGATAATATATTATATAAGCACGGCAGGAAAGCTAAGTTGGTTAAGGATAAGTGCTGAAAGCATATAGGCACGAAGCTTATCTTAAGATATTTCTTAAATATATGTATTAGAATAATACACAATAGGCTTTCTTTGTAAGAATCTAGAGATTTGTAAGATGAAAGTACTAATTTTATAAATTACTATGTATATATATATCATTTTTATTAATAGCCTGATTAGCATAAAAGTAATGCAATTGTTTTGTAATCAATAGAAGCAAGTGCGATACTTGCATTGGGCTTAAGGATTAGTAGTCAAGCGGTAAGACATAGCTCTTTCAATGCTACCATCGCAGGTTCGATCCCTGTCTAGTCTATAGTGGATTAGTGTAATAGGAACACGTTCGGCTCATGATCGAAAAATATTGGTGCAATTCCTTTGTCCGCGTATTACTAAGGGGGTTATAGCTTAATCGGTAAAGCATACTGCTCATAACAGTACTTATAAGTGTTCAATTCACTTTAGCCCTATATGTCCAAGTGGTGAAATTGGTAAACACAACAAACTTAAGCTTTGTTGACTTCGGTCGTGAAGGTTCGATCCCTTTCTTGGATATTAAGGGGATATAATTCAATTGGTAGAATGTTAACTTTGCAAGTTAAAAGCCTAGGTTCGATTCCTAGTTTCTCCAAGCTTGTGAAGCTCAATTGGTTGAGCGAAATATTGAAGCTATTTAGGTTGTAAGTTCGAATCTTATCACGAGCAATAAATTGCTATAGTTAGCACTAGTTTTAGCACTAAGGGATTTTAGTATAACGGTGAATGCATATGACTTTTAATCATCAAAATGTAGGTTCGATTCCTACAAATCCTATACTATATAAATATGCCGGAATGGGTAGACGGGGTGGTTTTAGGAGCCATTGGATTTATATTCGTATAGGTTCGACTCCTATTATTTATATTGTATCTCGTAGATTAATAGGTAAATCATGAATTTTTGGTATTCAATAGTGGGTGTTCGAATCACCTCGAGATAAAGCTCACCAGCTTCGTTAGGCTCGTTATTTTATAAGGTGGTTATAGTTCAATCGGTAGAGCAGCTATTTGTGGCATAGCAAGTTCCCTGTTCGAACCAGGGTTTCCACCCTTTATATATATTAATAGTATCTCAACAGGAAAATTCTATTAGCTATGCCTGAGTAGTTCAACGGTTAGAACACTGATCTCATACATTGGTAATAAGAGTTCGATTCTCTTCTCAGGCTTTATAATATGATAATTATTTCTATTTTATCTCTTTTACTTTCAAATTCCGTTAATTTAAGGCGTGATGTGTCTATTCTATATAATAGAATAGCTATACTTATTTTACTATATTGCATAGTGCATGATTATACTTCTTTAACTGTAGTAACTAAAGGAATAGGGCTACATGGAGGTTTATTGTTAATTAACAATCTTACACAAATATTTCATATTTTTGTTTTTATTGTTACCATATTTATTTTAACTTTAACTAGTTTTTATCCTAGAAAAGTTTGAGTATCTGAATATTCTTCAATAAAAGATCTTTTATTGAATAAATTTATATATTATAATACTAAAATTATTAATAAAATGGGTGAACATTTAAAAATTATAGAGTATCCTTTAATTTTATTATTTATTGTTAGTGGTGCTATATTCTTAATGTCTAGTAATGATTTAATTACTATATTCTTATCTATTGAATTACAAAGTTATGGTTTATATATTTTAAGTACTATATATAGAAATTCGGAACTATCTACTACAGGAGGATTAATTTATTTTTTATTAGGGGGATTAAGTTCTTGTTTTATATTATTAGGTACTGCTTTATTATATGCTAATAGTGGAAGTACTAGTTTAGATAGTTTATATATTATTACAAGTATTAGTGATATACATAGCTCTACTAATGATTTATGATATTCACCTAATTATATAAGTTTATCTTTAGTTATATTTACTGTAGGATTTTTATTTAAAATTAGTGCAGCACCATTCCATTTCTGATCTCCAGATGTTTATGATGCTATACCTACTATCGTTACTACTTTTGTAGCATTAATAGCTAAAATATCTATATTAATATTATTATTACAGTTAGTATATTATACTAACGCGGATATTACTATGAATAGTTGAACATTTATATTATTAATTAGTTCATTATTTTCATTAATTATAGGTACTGTTGTAGGTTTAACTCAATTTAGAATTAAAAGATTATTAGCCTATAGTACAATTTCACATGTAGGATTTATGTTATTAGCTTTAAGTATTTCTAGTATTGAATCAACACAAGCACTTATATTTTATTTAACTCAATATATAATAAGTAATTTAAATGCATTTATTATATTATTAGCTATAGGATATTCATTATATTGTTATACTAGTGATAATAAAGAACATGATCAATTATTAGATAAAACAAATTCACCTATTCAATTAATAACACAATTAAAAGGTTATTTCTTTATAAACCCTGTTTTAGCTTTAAGTTTAACTATTACTATATTTTCATTTGCTGGAATACCTCCTTTAGTAGGATTCTTTGGTAAACAGATGGTATTAAGCGCGGCTTTAGATAAAGGTTTATATTTTATAACTTTAATTGCTATATTAACTAGTGTTATAGGAGGAATATATTATTTAACTATTATCAAAGAAATGTTCTTTAGTAAATCTGATTATAAAATAAATACTTTATTAGTGGGCAAGCTACAAAATTTTAAATTAAAAGGTAATGTTTATAACAATAATAATGTATCAATTAAAAGTATAGAATATAA
>NW_006271979.1:0-3922 GCF_000225605.1 Cordyceps militaris CM01 | reverse complement strand
AAAAATATAGTCTTATCTAGTCCTATATCATTTACTATATCGATCCTTACTTTAACTATTTTATTGTTCTTATTTATGAACAAAGAATGACTTAGCATGAGTACCATATTGGTACAATTAATATTTAATAGTTAATGAGTGGTACAACATTTCTTTTTATTTTTGTATGTGTAATAGCTATATTATTTTTAGCTTTAAATTTTATATTAGCTCCACATAATCCTTACCAGGAAAAATATAGTATATTTGAATGTGGTTTTCACAGTTTTTTAGGTCAAAATAGAACACAATTTGGTGTTAAATTCTTTATATTTGCATTAGTTTATTTATTATTAGATTTAGAAATATTAGTAATATATCCTTATGGTTTAAGTAGTTATGAAAATGGTATATACGGTTTAATTATTGTATTATTATTCATAGGTATAATAACTGCAGGGTTTGTATTCGAATTAGGTAAAGGTGCTTTAAAAATAGATAGTAGACAATCTTATAATTATTTCAATGTACAATCTACTAAAAATTTTATTAACACATTTTTTGAAAATAAATAATAGCATATTTATTCCTATTATTAAGGTAAGCGTATGAAGCTAGTAAACTTTATAATTAGCTTTCTATTGCTATATGCTTTGCTTAAATATTATTATATAGCGATATAAACCATAAAGTTCGGCGCTTTTTATCTATAAAATAATAAAATTTATACTATATATTTTATGAAATTTTTATTCTAAGTTAATGGGCTGTAGGCTGCTTCTATAATATAGAAGTTATTCCTATATAGCTAGTAAATAAATTAGGATCATTTTATTATTATTATAATATAAATATGTTACAATCTTCAAAAATAATAGGAGCAGGATTAGCTACTGTAGGATTAGCAGGAGCAGGAGTAGGAATTGGAGTAGTTTTCGGTTGCTTAATATTAGGTGTTGCTAGAAACCCTTCATTAAAAAATCAATTATTCTCATACTCTATTTTAGGGTTTGCTTTCTCAGAAGCGACTGCATTATTTGCATTAATGATGGCATTATTATTATTATATGTTGCTTAATTTATGCTATAGGCTTTGCTTGAACATTAGTACTATGTACTAATACAAGTTATATAAAGTTATAACAAGTTATATGTTAGCAGATGTTATTAATTAATTATAATTAATTAGCAGGGATGGAGGTGGGTGTGCTATTTTATAGCGCAATTAAAAATTTTTAATTTAGAAATGAATATTTAAAATAAAATGACAAATATATTAAATTCAATTATTAGCTTTGATGCTCCTGAAGCATGAGGTATTTATTTCCAAGATAGTGCTACTCCACAAATGGAAGGATTAATAGAATTACATGATAATATTATGTATTATTTAGTTTTAGTATTATTTGCTGTAGGATGAATATTATTTTCAATAGTAAAAAATTTTGCTATAAAAAATTCACCTATATCTCATAAATATTTAAATCATGGTAGACGTGTGCCTTCTCAAAAGTGTTTTAAGTTAATCTCAAGTTTTAATATTAGTCATAAAAAGTTTTACAGTACTAGCACTCCTGTTAATAGTGTAAAGTTTTACGAAGATGCTTTTTCTATGAGAAAATTAATTATAAAGGATAATAAAAATAAATCTGGAATTTATAAATGAATCAATAAAGTAACGAATGATACATATGTTGGTCAATCTATAGATTTGGCAAAAAGATTTATTAAATATTTCAATCTTAGTTATTTAAAAAATAGAGAGAGCCTTGTAATAAGTAGAGCTTTAATTAAACACGGTTATTCTAATTTTTCACTGGAGATATTAGAATATTGTGATATAAACAATTTAACAGAAAGAGAACAATATTATATGGATTTATTTAATCCTAAATATAATACTTTAAAAATAGCAGGTAGCTCTTCAGGTTATAAACTTTCTGAAGAAACTAAAGCAAAAATTAGTAAATCTTTAAAAGGAGTTTATACAAATGAAAAATCAGCTTTATTTGGTCGTACTCATTCTGAAGAAACTAAAGCGCTTATGTCCTTAACAAGAGCTAAGATTAATAATCTTGGTAAAACTCATACTGAAGAAACTAAAGAATTGATGAGACATAAAGCTTTAGGTAGAAAGCATTCTGAAGAAACTTTATTGAAGATGAGTGCTGCAAGAGGTTATTCTGTAGATATATTAGAAAAATGTGACTTAGAAGGATTTAAATTAATAGGTAGTTTTGTTTCTATAAGAAGAGCTGCTAATTTCTTAGAGATTAGTCCTAATACTGTAAAACTTTATATAAATTCTGGTCAAATATTTAAAAACAGATATAAATTCACTAGTATTAAATAGAACTTGTACTTAAAAAAACTATGAGTAAAATTCCACTATATGCTGGAAACTCCTAAAGCCTTTAGGTACTATAAAGAAAATAAAATATAAACTTTATCAGTGATAACCCTAAAGGATGTACAATGGATTATCAGCAGGAAACCAAAATAAGAAATTATAACTTACGTTTCTTATTAAGTAGGATCCTCAGAGACTAAACGTGGAAACCTTAAATATAAGGTAAGATATAGTCCAGTTAAGTATGAAAGTACTTAAGTTTAATTGACATTAATCGAATTAATATGAACTATTACACCGGCATTAGTTTTAATATTAATAGCTTTTCCTTCATTTAAATTATTATATTTAATGGATGAAGTTAATGATCCATCATTAACTATTATAGCTGAAGGACATCAATGATATTGAAGTTATCAATATCCTGACTTTATAAATTCAGATGGTGAATTTATAGAATTTGATTCTTATATTGTACCAGATTCAGATTTAGAAGATGGTGGATTAAGAATGTTAGAAGTGGATAACAGAGTTATGTTACCTGAGTTAACTCATACTAGATTAGTAGCTACAAGTGGTGATGTTATACATTCATTAGCTTGTCCAGCTTTAGGTATTAAATGTGATGCATATCCAGGTAGATTAAATCAACTATCCATATTTGTAAATAGACCTGGTGTATTCTATGGACAATGTTCTGAGATATGTGGAATATTACATAGCTCAATGCCTCTTGTATTCCAATCTACAGATTTACCAACATTTTTAAACTGATTATACAATGCATAATTATGAAAGAATAAATATAGTATAGTTACTATATCCCTCGGTGTTTTTAAATTTATTCATTTAATAAATGAATAAATCCTAGGCCCAAGGTAATAGATATTAGTTTAATGGTAGAACAAGACACTACGGATGTCTAGATAATAGTTCGAATCTATTATATCTTTAGGACAAATTTACAAAAATATTAATTAATTAATTAAATGAGTTTAACTTTAGTACTTTTTTTAATAGGAATCTTAGGGTTCGTATTTAATAGAAAAAATATAATATTAATGTTAATCTCCATCGAGATAATGTTAGTATCTATTACATTCTTAATTTTGATAAGTTCTATAAATCTTGATGATATTATAGGGCAAACATACGCTATATATATTATAGTTATTGCTGGAGCAGAATCTGCCATTGGTTTAGCTATATTGGTAGCCTTTTATAGACTTAGAGGAAGTATAGCAATCGAATATAAATAATGTATTTAAGTATAATTATATTACCATTATTAGGTTCAATAGCATCTGGTTTTTTTGGTAGAAAAATCGGTATATCTGGTAGTCGTATATTAAGTTGTATTACGATATTTATGACTACGACATTTGCTATAATAGGATTCTTTGAAGTAGGATTTAATAATAATCCTGTCTCAATTAATTTATTTAAATGATTAGATAGTGAATCTTTTAATATAGCATGAAATTTCCAATTTGATAGCTTAACAGTATCTATGTTAATTCCTGTATTGATAATAAGTTCTTTAGTACATTTTTATTCTATAGGTTATATGAGTCATGATCCCCACAGCCAAAG
>NW_006271978.1:486141-496308 GCF_000225605.1 Cordyceps militaris CM01 | reverse complement strand
GACTATACTATTTACTAGTAAATACTTATCCTAATAAATATAAGGCTACTAGTAGTTATAGTCCTAGTTACTACTAAAGCCCTCTAGGCTAGTTCTATTATATTTAACTAGGTCTTTACTATATAAGGCCTTAATAATAAGATAATCCTTATTATACTATTTTATTATTTATACTAAGGAAATCTTAATTAAGCTAATTATAAAGTAATAGCTAGAGTATTCCTACTAGAAGCTACTATTAAGAGGTTCTAAATAGCTACTAATCTACTTAGAACTAGGGTACCTTATAAGAAAGGATATACCTTTACTAAGTATATTAAAAATAAGGCAAATTATTATTTTTTAAAGGCTAGGATCTACTAAATTTCCTTATTTTATAAAATAATACTATAATACTAGCTAGCTAGCTAGCTAGTATATATACTATATAGTATACTAGAGGGGCACTAGAGAGAGGGTAAGAGTACTAGTAAGAGTATTAGTAAGAGTGCTAGTAAGAGTAGGCTATAGTAGCTATAAGCTATAGCTAATACTATAGATAAAGCTTTTATAACGATTTTATAGCTTTAGTAGCTACTTATATAGTAAGAAAAGGTCTTCCTCTAGTTATAGCTTAATACCTCTTCCCTCTTTACTTATATACCCTATAGCGCCTAGGAGCTAGTTATTAATAGGGTATTACTCTATTTTAGTAATAGGTTAGTATAGTATACTATAATATTTACTTATAGTATATAAACTAAACTTCTTTACCTTTTTTACTATATAGAGTATACCCTATTTATCCTTATTCTTTAGGAATATATTAAGGTATAGAACCTAGAGTGTATAGGTAATTATAACTACTACTAAGAGCCTAGGTTATTTCTACCTTAAGAAAGCTTTAAACTATAGTATCTCTTTACTTACCTATAGTATAGCTAAGCTTATAGCTATTATCTATATAAGTATTAGTATAAAAGCGCCTTTTAGGTTACCTTTAATAACTAATTATATAAGGTAGTCTTAGGTAACCTAGAAGTAGTTTATAATAGCCTTATTACTTATAAAGTTCTTATAATACTTAGTAAACCTACTAAATATAGATTTAAGTACTATTTTAAGGGGTATTAAGCTTCTAAAGTTAATTACTTAATAATAGGCCTTTTTAGGACTCTTATCCTCTTATCTTATATATATCTTATCTTTAATAGCCTCTTACTAAAGACTACTATATAGAGTAATAATAAGCTACTTTATTTATATTAGGCTAATAAGCTATAGAAGAGCCTCTTATACTACCTAGTACTAGCGTTATAGGGTTAGCTTATATAGAATTATAAGGTAGTATTATATACTACTTATTAAATAGTATACTTAACTCCTATACTATAAGGATAGAGCTAAGCTATTATACCTAACATAAGTTCTCTTTAGGTAATATACTACTAGGCGCCCTATATAGTAATAGATATAGGAAGTATTTTATATATAACCTTATTAATAAAGAGGGTATATAGTAATATAGTAGCTAAGCTAGTATAGCTAATAGTAATAGATAGAAGGTAAGCTAGATAGTATATTAAGTTAGGTAGGGAGGATAGTAAAGGAGGACCTTATTATATATATAATGTTTTAACTAACACCTTAAAGACTATATACCTTATTATAATCCTAACCCTAACTAAATTAGTTAGGGCTAAAAGAATAGATAGATTAATAGGGTACCCTAGGTAGTAATTTTAAAGCAAATAAGAGAAGTAGTCTCCCCTACTATATAGTTAGGAATAAAAACTTTTACTATTACTATTAAGAGGTTATATATACTTAGAGTAACTATTTATAAAGTAAAACTATTTATTAACCCTATATTCCTTTATTATTATATTTAAGATAACTATCCCTTCCTTCTATACTTTAAAGTAGGCTATTACTTTCTTAATAGGTCTTATTTATATATATAATAATATTATAACTATAGCTCTTACTAATATAGCTAGTAATAGTATATCTAATTACCTAGTTATAGATTCTTATAAAGAAGTCCCTTTAATCTTATCTATATATAATAGTATATTATATAATAGTTATTATAAGGTTACTACTAAGGGTAGTAACTACCTTATATTTACTATCTATACCTATACTACTAATAATTATTATAATAAGTTAGACTAGGGCGCTACTTAGCTAGGTTAAGATAATACTACTAACCTTAAGAACTTTAATATCCCTAATAACCTAGCGCTAGACTAGCTATACCTTAATATAAGTATAGTAGATATAGAGAGTTAATAGCTAGACTTAAGCACTAGTTAATACTTTAAGGTAAACTACTAATCTTAAGACTTTAAGTATAAAGGTATAAAGAGAAAGGCTATACTACTATAGCTAAGACCTAATATATATAATAGTACTTAAATTTATTAATAAGGTATATAGTATAAACCCTAAGCTTAGTAGGGAGAAGGTAATCTTACTCTTCTCTACTAAGTATAGCCTTAACTATATAAAGAATAAGGTTAAGCTTAACTAGGAACTATTTATATACTTTACCTTCTATATTAATATACTTAATATTATTAATAAGCCCCTCTAGACTATCTTAAAGAACTATATACTATTTAATATAATTATTATAAAGATTTATAACTAGGCCTTAAAATACTAGTCTAAATATATATATAATAGCCTTCCCTTTAACCTATCTAGCTATACCTTTTAAATTGCTACTAGCCTAAGCTAATATAACTAGTTTATTATTATAGTTCTAAAGAAGCTAGATATTAGTAAGGAAGTAGCCTTAATATAGAAGAAGAAATACTATACTACTTATATCTAGTATAATCTAGCTAAGGCACTAGTATAATATATTATCTATATTTTTAGCTAATAAGGGCTTAATAAAGAGGGTATAGAGAATAGCTAGAGTATTAATAATATAAAGTAGAGTATATAGCTAGATAGTAGGAAGTAGCTATAATTCTAATAGTAGTTCTATTATAGCTAGTCTATATTTATTATAGAATAGGGGTATAAAGAGTTCTAGGAGAAATATAACCCTATATTCTATATATATAACTATAAAGATAATATTAAAATACTAATTTTAGATAAAATATACTAACTATAACTAGAGATAGTAGAGTTTAGTCTTAACTCTAACCCTAATAGTACTAGTAACTTTAACTCTAATAATAACTCTAACTTTAACTCTAATAATAATTCTAACTTTAATAATAATTCTAACCCTAATAATAATTCTAACTCTAATAATACTAGTAGTAACTATAAACTAGCTAGGTAATAAGTATTAACTACTAATAAACCTATCCTACTTAAGTTATATACTTAAAGTAAGAGGGAACTAGCCTAATCTCTAGATATAATATAGGATATTACTAACTATACCTAGATCTCCTATACCCTTACTATTAATCTTTAATATATATAAGGTAGTATATAACTAGTTCCCCTAGCTAACTTTTAGAAGGTAGGTAAGTAGTTTAGTATTAGTATAGAGAAGGCTATACTATACTCTTTAGTATTTAGCCTATTATATAGTAACTTTACTATAGCTATACCCTAAGAGTTTAGCTAGTCCTTAATCTATATTCTAGTAAGTAATACTAGCTATAAGAATAAGGGTAAGACTATCCTAACTATAGGTAACTATTAAGGGTATATAAGTAGGCTAAAGCGTATAGTATATTATAATCCTAACTATCTCCTAGCTAATAAGGGTATTATTACTATAGTACTTATACTTAGCCTAAAGGAGCTTTAATAGCTACCCCCCTATATCTAGTATAGGTATATAACCCTACTTAAGTAGTACTATAGTAAGCTATCTCTAGATAGTAAGGATATATTAAAGCTATTTATATAAGAGTACTAATATATATAGAATACTATTAATAGTAAATTGCTAGTATATTGCCTTAAATAGGTCTTTACTATCTATACTTATAACCTTACCCTTTAGAATACTATATTCTTTACTATCCTTATACCTATTAAGTAGATAATATAATTCTATATCTACTAGCTATAGGACGCTATTTATATACTTAACCTATTCCCTACTATAGTATTTCCTAGTATCCTTATAGCCTTTTCCTACCTATTTAAGCTTTTATTTAAAGAGCTAGATAACTAGTATTATAATAGTTATAAGAAAGGCCTATCCTTAGTACTATATAAAGCTACTACTATCCTTAACTAACTAGCTAGCTTCTACTTTATAGGTAACTATAGTATCCTACCTACTACCCTACTATAACTACTTAGTATAATAGATAGTCTTAATAAGGCTAGCTAGCTATATATAAACCTAAGCTACCTTAGCTTTTATATAAGTAAGGGTTCTTTAAATATATATAAGTAGCTATAGTCTTATTATAATAAGAAAATACTACTACTTATATATATAGCTACTCTTAGCTATTACTATAGCCTAGACGTTATAGTAGATAGGAGTAGCTAGGTCTAGTTTAATAAGCTAAAGATATAGTAAATTAGAGATAACTATAGATTAAGGGACTTTCTTAAAAATATCTTTAAAAAGGTATAAAAGCCCTAGATAATAGATTTTATAGTTAAGTAAATCTAATAAAGAGTAGTAAAAGGTATATAGTTATAAAGCTAGACTAGGTTTAAGATTAGTAGCTAAGTAGAATATATATTAAATTTTATTATAGAGTAGTATCTTAGCCTATACCTCTTTAGCTTAGGGTAAATACTACTATCTAGATAGACCCCTTATAATTACTATAGTATACTAATTAGGATTTATAATATAGGTAACTTAATTAAATTATTAAAACTATATATACTAAATTCTAGTTAGATATAAATAGGGTAGAACTTTCTTACTAGAACTATATAATAGCTATTATTAATACTATATAGAATAATCTAAAGTTATAAGCCCTTACTAATAAGTAATTAATATAGCTTATTCTTATTTACTAAGTATATAAGTTAACCCTTAAGACTATTATTAGTAATATAGAATAGGTTTATATAGTATAATATACTATTAAGTCTTACCTTATATAGTAGACACTTTCTACTATTAAAGGCTACCTATTTACTACTATAGCTATATTACTAACTAGGCCCCTTAAGAGGCTACTAGGGGATAGTAACTATATACTCTAGGTGCCTACTAGTAAGAAGTACTAGGCTATTAAAATAACTAACTATATTATAAGGAATAGTAATAAGTATCCCCCTAGGTATATTAAATATTCTTTTATTATAAGCTTTTATAAATTAGTCCTTTTTTAGACCCTACTTACTATAATCTAGGAAGGGGTAGATATTATAATAAATAGGTATTATAATAAGCTAAATATTTATTACTATTTTACCTTTATATAAAAATAAATATAGGAGTTAAAAGAGAGTACTAATACCTAGCTTATAGACTTAATATATCTATTTATAGTAATATTAGCTACCCTAAAGGATTACCTTACCCTTTAATACCTAAACTTTTAGTTTATACTTTTTAAGATACTAAAGAAAAGCCTACTATAATAGGCCTTTATATTAATATACTAGATAGTAATATACCTAGTATATATAGAATTCTTTACTAAGTTTAATAAAGAGACTTAAGATAAGGTTTTTTAGAAAATAGGTAAGAAAAGCTAACTATAAGTTAGGTATTTATATATATTAATAAAATAAGTAGATTTATTTAATATAATAGCTATAATATATAAGTATCTTAGTTAGATTTCTATCTAAGGGGGTAGGAGGTTACTATATTATAGTAACTATAAGCTATAGCTAGTTACTAATCTTAAAAAGTAATAAGATAAACTTATATAACTACTTAAAAACCTATTAAGATTTATTTAGGCTATTTATAGTAGTAAAGATAAAGATAATACTATATAGGTAGAGTAATATAGGTCTATTATTATAAAGGTAGAGGAGGGGGGTCTAGAGTAGCTACTAGAGGATTTCCTAGTAATTATATAAAGTATATTCTTCTAGATATATACCTTAGTATAGGGACTATATCCTTACTTATATTATAGATAGTAAGGTATAATATTCTTTATTATTATTATAGGTAAGGTATATATATAGTAATGTTAGAAGAGATTCTAAAGTAGGTTATTAGGAGAATAAAATAATCTTACTATATTTTCCTTATAATAGGAAGTAGTTAAGATACTATTACTAAATAGACTAAGGTATAGAATTAAAATTAAGAATATAAGAGCTTCCTATAAAGAAGGGATATAAAGCCCTAATTAGCCTATTATATATTAAACCCCCTTTCCCTTACTATAAAATATACTAGCTAGAATAGCTTATAAGGTAGATACTATATATATTAACCTTAATAAGATTAATAATAAAGATTCTATCTATTTATATATATTTATTCTTTATTTATAATAGACTTTACCTTTTTTTTACTACCCTTCCTCTTAGCTTACTTATTCTTAAAGATTATTACTATATACCTAGTTATAGCTTTTACTATATTTATTAGGTAGCTAACTAGTAGGCCTAGCTATTTTAGTATATATATATTTCTAGCTAGCTTACTTTATTAAGAGGTAGATATAGGCCTATATAGTATTATTACTAGTAAAGCTACTAGTCTAGAAATATTAAAGGATAGAGGGATAATTTTTATAGGGGATAAGATACTTAGTAGTAAATTATATACTATAGGTATAGGAGGTATATATAAGAAATATATAGGTATAGGAGTAGTAGGTAGGCTCTTTAAGCTTAGCGCTTTATATAACTAATTATATACGCTATTACTTCTATCTATGCCTTTATCTAAGTCTATATTCCCTTCTTCTACCTTATTATACCTATCTATATTAATATACCTATCTACTAAATTATTATTATACTATTTAGGTTTAGGTATAGCTATATTACCTTTAGTAGAGTATATTAGGTTAATATAGCTAGGTTATAGAAGGCTTATCTAGTAATTATAATACTTATTATTATCCTTAGTATTCTTCTAAAGCTATATAGTAAGTAGGGCCTTAAAGTATAAACTCTATAGTTTATAGGTAATTAGGTAACTATATAGCCTAGCTTAGTTATAGAGATAGTTAAGGAGGTACTTTATAAAATCTTAATATACTCTCTTTTCCTAGCTACCTTAATCTAGATAATATTTCTTTAATAAGGTGTTAATATCCTATTACGCCTTAGCTATTAGGATATATTCCTTTATAATTTATAATAGCCCCCTCTAAGGTAATCTAGGGGTAAAATGCTAATAATAAGTATTAATATTAATAGTGCTAGGTATTAGCTTTTCTAGGTAGGGCTATATATCTAGATCCTATAAGGTAATAATATAAAGTAAAGTATATTTAAAGACTTTATACTATAGAAGTATACTAGCTATTTTAGCTAAGCTATACTCCTTATCTAGATAAAAAGGTTAAATATTAAGTTTTATAGTATAGCTATTAATAAACTATTATATTATATAGTATAGACTATATATTAGGGATTCCCTAATCCTAGGCTTTTAATTATTACTTCTATTATAAACTTAATTATTTAAAGTACCTATTTACTAGGTTATAGCTATTATAACTTACTAGAGTATATATAGTTACTTTTAG
The DNA here is from genome assembly GCF_000225605.1 of Cordyceps militaris CM01. NCBI lineage: Eukaryota > Fungi > Ascomycota > Sordariomycetes > Hypocreales > Cordycipitaceae > Cordyceps > Cordyceps militaris. The sequence continues at coordinate 488,701 of NW_006271978.1, read as the reverse complement.
TTTAGTTTTATTATTAGTATTAGGTTAAGAAATAGTAGGTTAGGGTTCTTAGTAAGTTTAATATATATATTATAGAACTCCTTATTAGTTAAGAGTAGTAATAACTTTTAGGATTAAATTATCTCTTATTAGATATTATTTACTTTAGATTTTAGGTAGAATAGTTTTTATATATATATATTATAGTCTAGGTCTTATTATAGGATAGTAGTAAGAAGCTCCTAATCTTATAGTAGGATATTTATTATCCTATTAAGTATATATAGTATAATAAAGATATAGTAAAATTAGGTAAAGAAAAACTACTAATTATTAGTATTATACTAGATATCTTAATTATAATAGCTATATTATAGCTATATAAAATATATATATATTAGGGTTATAATATACCTTATTAACTCTTTAAGTAATTATCTTAACCTATTAGGGTATATTAAATAACTACCTACCTAATACTATCCTATACTACTTAGTTATAATATTATACTAATATTTATTTCCCTATATAGTTACTAGCTACTTTAGCTTATACTTATCTTACTAACTAAGATCTAGCTCTATAGCTATTACCTTTAATATTACTAAGTAGTTATCCTTAAATCTAAGTGGTTTGCTTTTTAATATAATAATAGCTTATATCTATATATTACTATATATATTAGGTTTACTAATCTAGCTATAGTTTATTTAGATTTAGTAGTCTTATTAGTCTAATAGTAACTTTAAAGTATAATTATTAGCTCCTATTCTATATAGGCAATATAGCTTATATATACTATAGGCTATAATAAACTATAGGTAAATATCTTATATATTTACTATAGATTATCCTTTTCCTAATATTATACTTTAGCCTACTTTATAAATACTAGTAGGTAATATTAGCTATTAATAATCTTAAGCTTAATATTACTATTAACCTTAGACTAGTTACTAAAGTTATATAGCTCTTAGGATTATACCCCTCTTTTTAGGCTAATATATATATATATCTTTTCTAGATCTATAGTAGAATAAACTACTTATATATAGTTAGGGGTAACTATATAGTTTAGTCTATAGTTCTTAGTAAAAGCTTTTATTAATATCTTAATATACTAAGGGTTAGTAGGATAGTTTTTACTATCCCTCTATTTTATAGTAAAGGTATATACTAGTATATAAGCTATTATATTATACTATAGGGGTAGCTCTAGAAGCTCTTAGGGTATTTCCTTTACTCTCTTAGTTTAGCTACTCTTACTTAGAGTAGCTTTCCTTTTATATATAGCTTTTACTATATTCTATACTACTAATATAATACTAAAGTATTAAGGTATATAGGTAAACTAATTATAATATATAGCTATATAGTTCTTATAGAATAAGCCTATAATAAATAATCCTATCTACCTATCTACCTATAATACTAATAAATAGTTTTCTAACCTAGTTACTTTTAAAATATTTTACCTTTAAAAAAGATAGTAGTTAAGTATTTATTACTACTATATAAAGAATATCTCTTATTTTTCTAGTATACTCTCTAATATATAGATCTTATTCTACTAAGTAATATACTAGAATAGAACTAGCCTAGACTACTCTTATAGTACTAATACTACTACTCCTATTTATAATATAGCTAAAACCTTAATACTATAAAATAAAGTAAAAAGTATATAATAACTATACTAGTAACTTATTCCTTAATTATATATACTATTCCTACTACTATATACTATTCCTAACTTAGCTAGTAATATATACTATAAATATAGGGTAGGGAGGTTTATAAGCCTAGTAATATTATTATATAACTATTTAGAGTAGGTATTTAGAACTAAATCTAAAAGTATAGTAAAGATATAGGAATTATCTAGACCCTAAAAAGTTAATATTATACTAGCTTAAATTTACTAATAGAAAAGGGGGAAATAAAGATATTTAAAAAATAAAGCCTTTATTACCCCCCTAGAAAAGAATATTACCTCTTTAGTATTTAGTTTCTTTACTACCTTTAATATAATATTATTAGTATATTAATTCTAGCTAAATACTTTAAAGAATAGATATATTAAAAGTTTAATAAGTTTATAAATAAGTATACTAAATAGTACTACTTATTAGCACTATATATAAGCTTATAAGCTTTAAGGTAGTATTAGGTTTAAAATATAGCTACTATATAGGGGTAGATTTTTCTATATAAGATATATTATATATCCTTATTTCTATAGTTATTATTTTATTCTATTTTAGAATATATATTATATAGTTACCTTTATTATTATATATACTTAGTAAACCTAGAATACTATCTTTATTATATAATAACTCTTATCTATAGATAACTTTAATATAAATACCTATACTAGTTTATAGATAACTTTAATATAAACGCCTAGGCTAGTCTATAAATAACTTTAATATAAATACCTAGGCTAGTCTATAAATAACTTTAATATAAATGCCTAGGCTAATATAAAGGCCTAGGCTTATCTATAGATAACTTTAATATAAATACCTAAGATTATCTACTAGTAAATAACTTTAATTTTAACTTAGGGTTATCTAC
>NW_006271978.1:484049-486041 GCF_000225605.1 Cordyceps militaris CM01 | reverse complement strand
ATTACTAGTAGATAACTTAGTTAATTAGGTTATCTACTAGTAAATAACTTTAGCTTTAATACCTAAGTTTATTTAGTAGTAAATAACTTTAGCTTAACTTAGGCTTATCTATTAGTAGATAACTTTAGCTTAACTTAGGCTTATTTACTAGTAGATAACTTTAGCTTAACTTAGGCTTATCTACTAGTAGATAACTTTAGCTTTAATACCTAAGTTTATTTACTAGTAGATAACTTTAGCTTAATTTAGGCTTATCTACTAGTAGATAACTTTAAGTTTATCTACTAGTAGATAACTTTAGTTTAAAAAAACCCTATTTTTTCTAACCCTTTACCCTAACTACTAGTATAGTTTAGCTACTATTATAGGTTAGGTCTAGTTATAGTAGTAACTTAAAATTAACTTTATATTACTTTTATATATTACTATATTATTATAAAGATTTCCCTATATTACTTAGTAAAGAATTCCTTATATTAATACTAAAGGTAGCTATTAACCTTATTTTCTATATAGCTACTTTAGTATTTAATATATATAAGTAATTTAACTTACTTTAAATATATAAAAAGGTATATAATAATAAAGGTTAATATAGTTTTATAAATATAGCTATAATAAATAATAGTAAATAGATTATTCTAAATAGTATATAAAAAGGGGCTATACTATATAGATAGAGATTATTAATAACCTTAAAGCTAGCCTACTTAGTATATTCTAATAAGGTATTCTAGTTTATTACTTAACCTTAGGTCTAGAGAATAGACTATTAATAACTATTTAATAAACTAGGTATATATACTAGTTAACTAAACCCTTCTTAATAACCTATTTACTACTAGTATACTTATAGTTAATAAATAGTTTATTACTCCCTTTTTAATATAAGTTATATTATTAACTTAGTATAGGTAGTAAGACTATACCTAACTATTTATTTAACTTTACCTATATATATAGCTAATAGACTATTTAAAACTCTTTCTTTATTAATTAATACTTTAAGTATTAAGGTTACTTAAATAGACTATTCTATATACCCCTTCTATACCTAATTAATAGTAGTATAAATAGAATATCTATAAGACTTTCTTTATAGATTAATATATTTATTATTATATTATATCTAAGTAATTATCTCTTTATCTACTATATACTATATACCTTAATAGTAATAATTAAATAGTATATAATTATTAGTAATATATAATAGCTTTCTAGCTAGTAGAGATTTATTACCCTACTCTTATAGTATATAGTAGTAATATAGGTAGAATAGTATAAAGGCTATAGCCTAGTTTAGCCTTAATTAGGTATTACTACCTATAATATATTAAATATCTATATATTAAGTTAGGCCTAATTAGCTAATATATAGCTTATTAAATTAAGTAGAATTAATACTATAGTCTATATAAATATAGCTTTTTAATAATAGTAATTATTAAAGTATAAGTTATAATTAGCCTATTTAATTACTAATAATAAAGTATTCCTAATAATACCTATAATATTACTACCTTATTATCTTATTTTATATAAATACTATAAATTTATAAAGAGTCTTAATATATATATTCTACCTTTATATTATATATATTATATTAGAATTTATTTTAGTAGCCTTTTACTATACCTTCTATTTATTACTAAATCTTTAAATAGACTATATACTAATAGATATAGACTTAATTTTCTATATATAGTATATAAGAATAGAATATAGTAACCCCCTTATTTATAATAAAGAATAGCTTAATTTAAGTTTATTTATTAATAAATAACTTTAAGTTTATTTACTAATAAATAACTTTAGTTTTAATACTTAAGTTTATTTATTAGTAAATAATTTTAGCTTTAATATTTAAGTTTATTTATTAATAAATAACTTTAGCTTAATTTAAGTTTATTTACTAATAAATAACTTTACTTTTAATACCTAAGTTTATTTACTAGTAAATAACTTTAGCTTAACTTAAGCTTATTTAC
>NW_006271978.1:477674-483949 GCF_000225605.1 Cordyceps militaris CM01 | reverse complement strand
TAATAAATAACTTTACTTTTAATACCTAAGTTTATTTACTAATAAATAACTTTAATTTAACTTAAGTTTATTTATTAGTAAATAACCTTAGCTTTAATACCTAAATTTATTTATTAGTAAATAACTTTAGCTTAACTTAAGTTTATTTACTAATAAATAACTTTATTTTTAATACTTAAGTTTATTTACTAATAAATAACTTTAGCTTAATTTAGGCTTATTTACTAGTAAATAACTTTAACTTAACTTAGGCTTATTTACTAATAAATAACTTTAAGTTTATTTACTAGTAAATAACTTTAGTTTAAAAAAACCTTATTTTTTCTAACCTTTTACCCTAATTACTAGTATAGTTTAGCTACTATTATCTACTAGTAAATAACTTTAGCTTAACTTAGGTTTATCTACTAGTAGATAACTTTAAGTTTATTTACTAGTAGATAACTTTAGCTTTAATACCTAAGTTTATCTACTAGTGGATAACTTTAGTTTAAAAAAACCCCTATTTTTTCTAACCCTTTACCCTAACTACTAGTGTGGTTTAGCCACTGTTATGGATCTCTTCATGACCGTCATGGCGGCCGCGAAGCCGTACCTGTCCGACCCGCGGCTCGTTCCGATTCCGTGGACAGGGCTCAGCGGCGGCGGTGCTACACTGAAGCCGTTGAAGATCGGGTTCATGATGGGCGACGGCGTCATTGTCCCGCAGCCGCCCGTGCTCAAGGCTCTGGAATGGGCAAAGGCGAAACTCACGGGCGCGGCCGCCGCAGATGGCTTCTCCGTCACGACCTTTACACCGTATAAAGTGGCCGAGGCCATGAAGAATATCCGCAAAGCATACTACCCAGACGGCGGCAAAACAGTCAAGGCACACTTGGCAGCGACGGGGGAGCCGATGCTTCCCTTGACGCAGTGGATCATCAAGGATGCCGAGGGGCCCGACGTGACCTCGGCCGGCGTCCTCGAGCAGAGACTGGTGCGTGATAAATTCAGGGGTGATTTTGCAAAGCACTGGACCGCGCAGGACGTCGACGTCGTCGTCTGTCCCGTCTTTGTCGGCCCCGCCTGCGAGCACGAGTCGGCGTTTTACTGGAACTACACGGCATTCTGGAACTACGTCGACTGCCCTGGCGTGGTGATTCCTACGCCCATCAGAGCGGGCAAGAGAGGAAGCGAAGCGTACGCATCGGCGGATGCCCTCGGTGAGCAGGATAAGCATGTCCGCGAGTTGTGGGCCAAAGGTGATTTCGAGGGCGCACCGGTGAATATTCAGATTGTGGCAAGAAAGTATCATGATAACGAGTTGTTTGCGGCGCTGGCCAGGATGAAGAGCGCATTGGAAATGTAAATTACTAGAGATAAACAGTCTCAATACAAATAAAATACTAATACAAGAGATTACAGAGTAAGTGGACTTGTGGCTGACACAGTCCATCACCGACGCTAAGCTGCTCTTATCTTGTAAAGGAAGCTTGGTGGCTTGCGGAGCGCGCTCTTGGAGATTTCCATTGCCATCCTGGGGCAGTATTTTAAAAACGGCAGTAGGGTGAGTTATATCTAGCCGCGACCGTTGGCCCGAATGATAAGATCGGTTAGGGAGTCTATTGTGCTGGTCGTGAGCATACCAAGAGTCGAATGAGGGGGCTGGAGAGTATTGCCATGCTTATCGCTATTCAGTCTGAGACTGTAATTTTGTATCTCGACCATTGCGTGCTGTTCCGTAAAGTCCCGGTTGAGTCTGCTCAAATAATGCAAGCTGCGCTCCAGAATGTGGCACTTGTATACACAATGTTTTCTTTATCATCTACCTGATCGTCTATCGCTCCCATACTTCCATCATCAAGTCGCCTCCTTTGTATTACACAATTTCGCAGCAGCCAGTATCAGGCCACCAACCACGAGGCATGCGCCTCCCCAGAGCTGTGCACCAAGGTACATGCCACCGCGCACGTCAATAAGCTTGCCAGCGAGCGGCGGGCCGGTCAGCGCAGCAATACTCACGACGCTGAAGATCATGCCTATTCTCGTCCCGCTCTTGCTGAGATCTTTTGTTAAGCCTGCCAGGGTCGAAGGGAAGAGTCCTTGAATGCCAGCGCCAAAATAGCCGAGAAATATGATCCAGATGTACTCGTCTCTGATGCTTCTTACGCCCACCCATGCAAAAACGCACACGGCCATGGAGAAGACAGTGGGCAGGAACACGTTGACGGCACCAAAGTACCGGTCGCCGAGATAGGCGGGAATGAGTCGGCCCGGGATCCCGACGGCGTTGATGACGATGAGCATGTTGAACGAGTCATCTTGCGACCCTTTGAGAACATTGACAGCGTAGGCACGCGCCTGAATTCCGATCAGCACAGCACACATCCCAGACGCGCAGTGGCACTTACATAAAAGTAGACAAAATACGTTGCCCACAGCGTGATAAACATGCTCATCGCGAAAAGAACATACGTCGCTTCCTGAAACGCCGTCGTGTCGATAAACGCGCCGGCCTTGCGGGGTGCCAGCCGGGTGCGCACACAGAGCAGCACGATGGCGTACACGGCGAGGACGACGAAGCCCATGACGCGCAGCGTCCATGCAAATCCCACGCGGTGCAGAAGCGTGCGCGCAATGAGCGGGAACACGATGCCGCCGGTGGCGCCGCCGCACGCGCTCGCCGAGATGGCCAGCGAGCGCCTGCGCGCAAAGTACACGGCCGTGTTGGCCACGGTTGGCGCAAAGATGACGCCGCAGCCGAGGCCCTGGCAGACGCCCTGCGACAGCAGCAGCTGCCAGTACCCCGTCGCCGCGCTCGCCGAGAAGATGCCGACCAGCTGCAGCAGCCCGCCGGCAACGAGCATCGGCCGGAAGTAGCCGGCATCGTAGAGGCGCCCGGAGAAGGCGCCGACGAGCAGCACCAGGCAGATCTGCACGCTGCCGATCCACGACACGGCTGACGGGTCCAGGGCCAGCACCTGCTCGTAGTACGGCTGGAAGATGCCGAAGCTGATGATGGAGCCCCACGTGTTGAACACGATGAGGTGCCCGGCGAGGACCTGCAGCCACGCCGTCAGGCCGCCGTCCGGGGGTGGCGCCGCGCCGGCCGGTGCGGTACTTGGCGGTGGTGTTGTTTCCGGACTGCCTTTTTCGGAATTCTGGGTAGTGGCGTCACCGCCACTCTTTGCGGTACCATCTAGGATGTTTTGCCGGCGATTCATCTATTTCGGTATTTGTCGTTGGTTGCGCTGCTGCATTGGACGGTTTTTGGTGTGTGGATGCCTCATGAGAATTTTCGAAGAGCAAGAAGCGAGACGCGTATAAATTTTCTAGAAGGAGCGAGTTCGACTCAGGATGACTGCATGCCAAAAAAAAATGGGAATAGCTTGTAGACTACGCCCTCCGGGGTCCTAGCCATCGGGGAAAGCGGGGATAATAGTGTATAAGAGTCCCGTCTTGGATGGATATGCGACCATCGTCGTCGCTTTTCGGCATCTGCGTTAGCATAGCGAGTGGTGTGCACATCTGAGAGTGAGTTGGGTTTATACAGTTGCTGTCAACCCCCGGGTCCGCTGTCAGGCCTCACCATTGCGGCGCCGCACATGCATTCAAGTTGTTTTTTTCCTGCATACTGGGACAAGTCCTGCAAGACTATTATAGACGTCTATGCTAAATTCCAGTAATTTGTATACGTCGGCGGATACCAGCTAACCTGGTCAAGTCTCAGCCTCAGCCTGATCCGCAGCCTCGTCAATCTTGTGCCACTTCTACCTTGCAGCTCAACCAATACTGCCGCCTATTCCCGCAAACGAACAAGACCGCCGTAGGGTGGCGCTCACTCTGCCGAACCGTCAGCAAGTCCACGTTTGTCCAAAAACATGGACTCGTCGGCGACATCATCCGCATCCGCGGCCCCCAACATCACACCGTCCAAGGAGCAGCGCCCGGCCCCGCGCAAGAAACGATGGGCCCCGAGAGTGAGAACCGGATGCTGGACATGCCGGTATACCCGCCCGGGCTTTCCACTGCCAACATCCTCATCTTCGTTTTGCCCCGCTAACAACACGCAGATCTCGCCACGTAAAATGTGACGAGGCCCGGCCCATTTGCATGCGCTGTCAAAAAACCCAGCGAAAATGCGCCGGCTACCTCGATCCAATAGGTCCCTCGCTACAGCTCAGTACGGCGCCCGCGGGTTGCTGCCCCGAGGGGTTGCGTCTCAACAGCTACTTCCTGCATCACCTGGTTCGCTCCGCGGCCGACGAGTTCGACTGCGACTACTGGCGCTACTACATGCCCCGATTCACGCAGACCGTGCCCGCGATATGGCACGCGACCAATGCGCTCTCTGCCCTGATGTGGGCAGGCAACGGCGACCCGGCAGCAGCCGGCGCCGACTGCGCCAAACTGCACAAGCTCGCCGTCGTGCAACACTCGGCAGCCATGAACGACGTTTTGCGACTGACGAGGAAAAATACCCTGTCTGTCGCTGACAAGGCCGTCATTGTCGTGGCCAACTTTTTCTTCTGCGCCATTGCCGGCCATCCAGGCAACATTGAGACCTTCATGGCCATGCACGGCAAAACTGTCCGGCTCATTCGTCATTGGAGGTTTTGGGAGCTTGTCGACTCTTCCGCTGAAGCAATGCATCTATTTCATCTGTTCATCAAGTCGGTCAGGATCCGTGAAGAATCCTTGCTGCTGACTTGCCAGACGCCCGGCGAGGGCTGGGAAGACGCCGTCGTCTTCCTTCAAAAACGGCCACTTGGCTCGGTCATAAAGGCGTACATAGAGCTCGAAATGCTGTGGATTAGTTTATATGCCGTCTTGGATGGATTCTTTGTCCGATCTAGCGCAACCATGTTAGACGTAGAGGCGACGAATACGCGACGCGCCGAGCTACAACCGCTGTTCCTGATTTGGGAACGACGGTATCAGGCTTTCCTATTTTGCACCCCCAATATTCACCCCGTGGGTGCTGCTGCGCTGAGTGTGCGGTACATTCTCACCCGGATTTGTTTCGAGATGCATCTTCAGCCATTCGAGCATGTAGCCGAAGAGACATGCTGGGACCCGTTTGAAGAAGAGTTCACCTTGGCTTGGCGCATAATCGAGGAGACTCTGACCGCTCCAGCAAGCTTCACCAAATCCTCGCCAGCTCGGTTCAGACCTTCCCTGCGCACGTCGCTTCAATTCATTGCTCGGTATTGTCGGAAGCACAGTCTTCGTCATGCTGCGGCTGCCCTGCTCCGCTCGGAACTGCCCAATGGACAATCGGGAAAGCCTCCAACCACACCTCTTCTTGTTGAAAGCATCATCACATTAGAGGAAAGCGAATCGAAAACTTGTGGTCAAGTTCCAAGATGCCAGCCGGGAGAGTTTATCTGCAATTGGCACCGTGTGGCCAAAGTACATGCAATATCGTTGGAGGAGTCAGAGTGTCACGAGTTCCAGTGTCTAACAGTTGGGGACATTATGGATGGCAGGCCGGGGACCACAGTCCGTTCTACAGCAATACTTTGGGCTTAATAACATGCAGGTTTGTACAGCCCCTTTGTACCGGGATGTACCTTGCTCAAAACTGACGAGGGCCCGCCAGCAAGTCAAGTTCTCTTGGATTGGCCCAAGTACAACTGCGCTACTTCCCACCGTCTCAGCGAAGATGGTATTTTATTGACAGTCACAGTAAAGCATGGGTCATATTTTTAAGAACCGTGTGACTTATATTTCCTCCCCAGAACATTTCTCCACCACATCCATAACCAGGCAGGGCTCCCGAGCAACAAAAACGGATGACTATATAATTGCAACGTACCTTTCTTTGGGTATATCCTCCAACGCCTCCGAATTTCTTCTCGGAATCTTCAAAAAGCTTGTATAAAGCGAAAAGTACTCACACGTAGGATTCAAAGCCATCTGGCGACGGCTAATGGAACCGCACGGTCGCATCGTACACCACGACGTTGTCGCCGGGAGAGACGGGCTTGCCTGGTTGGCCCGGTGAGTTTTTCTCTCTTGTGTCTTTGCCTGACCACTTTAGAATGGCCAGGGGATCAAATATCATGATCAAGACACCTTTTCCGACGACAAGCTGCTCCGTCGTGATTACGAATGTGTGGTTCCAGACGTATTCGTCGATGCCGTTGAATGCCTTGGAACCACGGACAGCCTCCATTGTGTTGTCTGGCAGTGTTAGTTACGGTGATTTCATGGGGAGATTCAAGACGAATGCTGTCAATGACTTGAGCAGCAACTTGTTTGGGGGAGGGGGGGGGGGGGGGGGGTACAACAGT
>NW_006271978.1:432541-477574 GCF_000225605.1 Cordyceps militaris CM01 | reverse complement strand
TCAACATGGGATAACCAGGACTTACCGAATTTGAGTACTCTTCGCGGTTTATCAAAGAGCAGCTTGCTTGGGTTTGTTGCAAGCGGCGTGATTGGAGTGTGAGATGAAGACAAGAAGAATCTCTCTCTACACTTTGCGGTCCATGGTCATTTTTTTATAAGTTTTTGGATCATGGAGTGTGATGAAGACAAGAAGAATCTCTCTCTACACTTTGCGGTCCATGGTCGTCTTTTTATAAGTTTTTGAGCATGCCAGCCCCATGTTACACTCTTCGTTCAAGTCGAAAAATGCAATACGAGTTTGCCATGACGGTGTAACTGTATGCAGATGAAGTACACCACATATCGAGAGGTTTGCCAAGTGCAGGCGCTGTACTGCCTTTGGCCCTCACAAACTGAAACCGTCGAACTCGAGCGGCGAACCAATGGACAGAGTCGATGTTGTACAGGTTGATGGAGTGCCACTGGTGATACTTTGCTCAGAAGCCAAGGACGCATCGATTCGTGGCAATGCGTGCGCTGTTCTGTTCCTGGCAAATCCTGCAGCTCGACTGATGACGATATCGGCACATTGTGACTGTGCAAGTAAAAGCCCCTTCGTCTTGAGCTGAAAAGGAGCCGGCGCGCCGCCAGAGTCGACGAGTGGATCTTGTTGCTTAGAAATGCGTCGTCGTGTAAGAGGTATTTACTAGTTCTTGTGAGTCGAAAGGCGTGCGGCTGGACTACAATAGTTCCAAGCAATCCACTTCTTTTTTGGCGTTTGAAGGTATATAGCGGCATCAAGCGCCTCCTTGTGCAACTTTTCAAGCGTAGAACCCATCGCCCAACCATTGAACCGCAAACAAATTCCAGAAAAAAGGCATCACGCAAACATGTCGTACTCACTCTACATTGGAAACAAACGTTACTCCAGCTGGTCCATGCGGCCTTGGGTGCTGTTCAAGGCCGTCGGCGTCCCTTTCGAAGAGAAGCTGCAAATCTTCCAGCCAACGCCGCGCCAGCCCGACTTCCTCGCCTTTTCGCCCACGGCCAAGGTGCCGTGCCTGCACGACGCAACGACGGTCGTCTGGGACTCGCTCGCCATTTGCGAGTACGTAGGCGAGAGCCACCCCGGCGTGTGGCCGCGCGACCGCGCCGCCCGCGCCTTTGCCCGCAGCGCCGCCGCCGAGATGCACTCGGGCTTCCCCGCGATCCGCGACCAGTGCTCGATGAATGTCGCTCTGCGCATCGAGTTTGGTCCCGTGGGCGCCGACCTGCAAAAGGAGCTGGACCGCATGGCCGCATTGTTTAGTGAGGGGTTGGACAAGTTCGGCGGGCCGTGGATCGCGGGGCCGACGTTTTCCGTCGCCGATGCCTTTTTCGCGCCCATTGCGTCGCGCATCAAGACCTTTGGCCTGTCGATCCCGGGAAGGGCGGGCGAGTACATTGATCGTCTGTTTGAGCATCCAGCGGTGCAACAGTGGATTAAGGAGGGTATCGCGGAGCATTCGCGAGAGCCGTTCCACGAGGCAGACTGCGTTCGTGGACGCAAGATTTTACAAGATCTCGAACAATCGAACTGAAAAGGGGGAACACGTTAGCTTTGGTAAATAATTCGAGATTCATTAATACCGAGAGATAATGAGTGTAAAAGTTAGTCCACTTGCTTTGAAGTTCGTTCCTTCCACAATCATTCAGGGAGCCACAGTCACGAGGACGGACCAGGCTGGCAGCCCCCCGCCACTAACCAGCCCCTACAGCTTTGTTGTTCAACTGTTTGCAATCCGTCAACAAATCGAACACAGGACATCATCAAATTCATCCTACCGTTATAATGACCGGCGAAGGCACAGCTCGACGTCTCCGAGACATAACGTTTCATCTCATCGCGACACTCGTCATCGCAACACTCGGCCCGCTGCAGTTCGGTTTCCATCTGGTAAGCTTGTCCTACCGCCGTCCGACCCTCCCCCGGATCCACGAGACGGAGGCCAGCAAACTAATTCATTTCCCACCAACAGGCCGAGCTCAACGCACCCCAGGATGTCATTACCTGCAAGAAGAAGACCATTTCCTCCCTCGTGAAACTAGCCGCACACCGCGTCTTCGTCGCCTCTGGCCGCCAGGATGACGCCAGCAGCTGGGTGCCCGCCTGCATCCCCATGAACGAGGCCGCCTTTGCCTTTGTGTCCTCGGCCTTTACCGTTGGCGGTCTCCTCGGCGCCCTCAGCTCCGGCCAATTCGCCTCCAAACGCGGTCGCCTCCCTGCCATGCGTCTGACCGCCCTGCTCTTCGCCCTGGGCTCCCTTGTCGAGACCGTGGCCGGGAGCGTGGCCGTCTTTTCGCTCGGTCGCTTCCTCGCCGGCATCGGTGCGGGTGGTGCGACCGTCATTGTGCCGCTGTACATCAGTGAAATTGCCCCTCGTGACCAGAGAGGCCTGTTTGGTGTCATGACGCAAGTCTCGATCAATGTGGGCATCCTGACGGCGCAAGTCTTGGGGTACTTCTTCAGCCATGGCGGCGCGTGGAGGGTCATTCTTGGTGCTGCCGTCTGCATCGGTGTCGCGCAAGCAATTGGACTTCTGGCTGTTCCCGAGAGCCCTGCCTGGGTTGCTACCCACGGTGATGTTTCTCGTGCCAAGAAAATCTTGCAAAAGATCCGCGGGCACAAAGTCGACATTGAGGAGGAGACGACCGCATGGGGGGCTGTTGGCTCCTCTGGAGAGGCGCAGGGCTTGCTCTCGCAGTCGGAGGAAGGTATCGCTTCCACCGAGGAGGGTACTGTGCCGAAACATCTGGGGTTCCTCCAGGTAGTCAAGGATCCTTCGTACCGGCCAGCAATCGTCGCTGTGGTCGGGTCCATGTTTGTGCAACAATTTTGCGGAATCAACTCGATCATCATGTACTCTGTCTCGCTCTTACAGGACCTTCTACCCATCTCTTCGGTTCTTCTTACCATCCTGGTATCTGTTGTGAATCTGGCAATGACCGTTGCGTGCTCGCCACTACCGGACCGCATTGGACGCAAAACTTGCCTCATGATTTCTGTGATTGGCCAAGGATGCAGCTCCTTTGCCCTAGCCTTGTCGATCGTCTCTGGCTTCCAAATCCTCTCCGCATTTGCCGTTGTCTTCTTTGTGGCTTTTTTCGCCGTTGGTTTGGGTCCTGTACCCTTCATCCTTGCTTCGGAGCTGGTTGGCCAAGAAGCAGTTGGCGCGGCGCAAAGCTGGGCTCTCGCCGGAGCTTACGTCTCGACCTTTATCGTTGCTCAGTTCTTTCCCATGCTTAATACCGCGCTCAACGATGCCTTTGGTGGCCACGGCGGCTGGGTCTACTTTGTTTTCGCTGCCGTCGCTGCCGCTTCTGCCCTCTTCATCACTTGGAGAATTCCAGAGACCAAAGGCAAGAAGGATGTGGACGAGGTCTGGGGCCGCACTCGTCGTCTTGACTAAGCATCGGATTGAATTGATTATACAATAGCACTAGCAGGAATTGATTACGTTTTGTTTATGCAAACATGCGCCTACTCAGTATTGTTTGGTACAGCTGCAGCAGACCAGCCCGTACACCGTCAACGACGTAGACGGATTGGCCGCGCTCCTGCCCGTATACTTCGAGTGCAGCGTCTCGAATAATTCTCTCCAGCCCTGCCATACCACCGCAGCCCATGACGACACAGCGAATGTTGGAGGATTTCAGCAGACGAACGGTGGCCGCTTTGAGCCTGACGTTGACTTGCTCTGGCGACACCGTGTGGAAATCGCCTGCTGTCAATCCGCTGGAAAAGGTCCCGGCAAATCGGTCATTCGTCTGCCCAGCCGCCTGTCCCAAAAATGTGTTGACGCCGTCATTTAGATGTTTTTCCCAGAAGGGCCCTGTCGTGACAATACCCCATGTCTCATTTCCGCCTGTTACAATGACGGAAAGCGATGTGAGTATGCTAGCTTCAAAAATACCGGTTACGGTAGCAGTGGTGATTGAAGAGAGCTTCGACACAAGGGGATGGACGCTGAAGCATGCCACTAGAATAGCATCGTAACTATTGAGGTTCAGGGTACCGGACTGAATGTCTTTGAGTACAGCTTCGGTGCTGGCGTGTATTCCCTCAGTGTTGTTGATGCTGCTTGGAGCTGAGCTGGGGGCTGTATATGTGAAAATGCTGAATGTCTGAAAAATGCAAAAATATAAGAAAAAGGTTAAGAAAGCTTTGAGAAAAGAATGAACTAGTTCTCCGGGAAATCGGCAATACCTCGTGGAGCGTCATGTTGGAGACGGCCGCCTTCATCCCCTCCGTCATGGCTCCTGAGCTATTAGGGTTCAGGATGAGGGCCCTGAGCTTGGACGAGGTCGCCATGTTGAGAATTGGACTCTGAATGGAAATTCAAAAAATACTGCCCTTTTCTAAAAGATTTCCAAGATGGGCAGTAAATAGGGCACGCCCGGGTCAAAACATCTGCAACCCCCAAGAGCAGAGGACCAGTGACAGCGCCGGCCCGCGCCGGGCAGCTCCGGTGCTCCAGGCGACCTGCCACCGCGGGGGATTCACGTGACGCATTCAGCCACCACTGACGCTCACTCGACCCCACCATGCTTGCCCAGCTAGCCAACTCGAAGCTGTCAAGGCCGCTGCATCAAGACCACGTCACCTCGTGCAGCTCTCGTTTTATCTCTCTGTAATATTCTTGAGCTGTCGCAAACATGGCCAATCCTCCACCAATCGGTATGTCCGCGATCCGTCCCTCGCACGCCCGGCCTGACGTCGGAATGGCCTCCAAACCGAGTCTCGCGGTTGCTGACGTATAACCCCCTCCTTTCTAGTCCTCGACGGCGGCACCGGTTTCCTCAAGGTCGGCTACGCGGCGCAAAACTTCCCCGAGCACCAGTTCCCTTCCATCATCGGCCGGCCGATTCTGCGCTCGGAGGAAAAGACGGACAATGACATAGTAATCAAGGACATCATGTGCGGTGACGAGGCCGCGGCGGCCCGCAACATGCTGCAAATAAGCTATCCCATGGAGA
The DNA here is from genome assembly GCF_000225605.1 of Cordyceps militaris CM01. Taxonomy (NCBI): domain Eukaryota; kingdom Fungi; phylum Ascomycota; class Sordariomycetes; order Hypocreales; family Cordycipitaceae; genus Cordyceps; species Cordyceps militaris. The sequence continues at coordinate 472,577 of NW_006271978.1, read as the reverse complement.
ATGGCATCGTCAAGAAGTGGGATGATATGCAGCACCTGTGGGACTATACATTCTACGAGAAGCTCCAGATCGACCCTAGCGGCCGGAAGATTCTACTCACAGAACCCCCGATGAACCCGCTCAAGAATCGAGAGCAAATGTGCGAAGTCATGTTTGACAGATATGGATTCGGCGGCGTCTATGTCGCTATCCAGGCCGTTCTGGCGCTTTACGCTCAGGGTGTGTATTGAATGCCTGCGTATGAGCTTCCACTGACAAATACCGCGCAGGTCTGAGCTCGGGCGTCGTTGTCGACTCTGGTGATGGCGTCACCCACATTGTGCCCGTATACGAATCCGTCGTGCTCAACCATCTTACGAAGCGACTCGACGTGGCTGGTCGCGACGTGACGCGCAACCTTATCAAACTACTTCTCCGCCGCGGCTACGCTCTGAACCGAACCGCCGATTTCGAGACTGTGCGTCAGATCAAAGAGAAGCTCTGCTACGTATCATATGATTTGGAGCTAGACAAGGCTCTCAGCGAGGATACGACGGTCCTGGTGGAAAATTACACACTCCCCGATGGGCGCGTCATCCGCGTAGGCAGCGAGCGATTCGAGGCGCCCGAGTGCCTCTTCCAGCCGCACCTGGTCGACAACGAGTCGCCCGGCCTGGGCGAATTTCTGTTCAATACCATTCAAGCTGCCGACGTGGATATCCGCGCGTCGCTGTTCAAAGCTATTGTTCTGTCGGGCGGCAGCAGCATGTACCCGGGGCTGCCGTCGCGCCTAGAGAAGGAGCTGAAGCAGCTGTGGCTCACGCGCGCACTGCAAGGCAACCCCGAGCGTCTGAGCAAGTTCAAGGTGCGCATAGAAGACCCTCCCAGGAGAAGACACATGGTGTTCCTGGGCGGTGCCGTCCTGGCCAATATCATGGCCGACAAGGAGAGCATGTGGGTAACAAAGGCGGAGTGGGATGAGCAAGGCCCTCGCGTGCTGGAGAAGCTAGGCCCGCGATAGGCAGCAATGGAAGGACGGCCACGTCAGCCAGATGAAGTGTAATGGTGCACCAATGGTGGCCCAGCACGTATGATTTTTAACTAGGCAAAAAAATATCTGGCATGAATTTAGTTTTCTTTCAAGGTTTCGTCCCAAGTTTGGTGGGTGTACTATTCATTGTTGTGGTGATGGAGTCCCTCTGTCTTAGTCATCGTATCTTAGAGACGGTCACTGCAGGTACCTGCCTACCTCCTACCTCACTAGGCACCAAAGGCTCTTCGTCTGTTGACAAACGCTTGGTTTACACAGCCGACTTCACGAAACTACACCCTGCCATAAGTACGAGCTCTTCTGCAGGCGCACACGCTGAACCACCCGGCTCTCGGCTTTTGCCCAATTGAACAGCGGAGGTCACCCAGCCGCTGCACGTCGGCCCGCCGCTCGCGCGCGAGCCTTGGTTGCCACTGCGCCAGCATTCGAACCTGAAGGACTCCACAGCAATCTCATCGCAGCACAGCTGTCCGGCGCCGCCGCGCCCCCCGGGGGGGAAGGGCTCCCCTATTCTGCAGCTTTTCGATCTCTTTTTTTTTTCGAGCATTCCGGCGATAATTCCGCAAACAGATTTAGCTTTTTGGTGAAATTGCTGAATTGATCTCATTGGTGGATGGGGGCGTGTTGAACCGAGCTTTTCCACTCCAAACCCCGGGCAAAGACCGTTTTGGTCTATCCCTTTTTATTCTTTTTTTATTTTTCGAATTTACCGGGGATCCTCGAGGACTAGCCGGACCCGGCTTCGTCGGAAAAAGGGTCCGTCCCTCGCTTACCCCCTCGGGATTTCTCCCCCCAAGACAGTCATGAGCCTGACGAATCCTCCTTCGGGGCCCGGTTCGGGCAGCGCCGGCGTTGGTAATAATAACGCGCGAACGCATCAATCGCTCAAGCGTGGCGTGCAGGCTGCTTTTGACGGTACGTATTTCGACCTTTTACATGCCCTCTTTTTTTTCTTGTCCCTCCCCGTCTTGCGCCGGTTTAAGTTTTGCTTTTCTATCTCTACCCCGCGGAAGGTCATCCTAGTCTGAATGCGCTTCTATTTCCGCGCGGGGACCCCCTTGTATATCGGGAAAGGACAAGCTCAGTCTGGGAAAACCTCTCTTCCCTTGAGCATCTCGACAAGTGTCAATGTCACTTGCAGTGCGGGATCGTATCCCGTCCTTGTGAGAAGAGCAGAGCTGCCTCGTATGGTGTCTCATACCCCCTCCTACCTTGGGCCGTCATAACCCCCCTACCGATTGCTGCTGCATCTTATTACACGTCCATCACACCTCGTTGCCCTTCTCAGTCGACTGAGCTGTCGGGTATCGGTGTCGGGAGTTTCTGCCATCTTGTTAGGTCTCGCTCAAGGCAAACCCACGGCCCGTCCAAGTTGACGTCGACGTCGACATCACCAAATACATATCCCAGACCCCTTGGACGACCTGAGAGGCCCTCGAGAAGCTTTCCATGCCGTTGAGATTACGGCCCAGTGCCGGGCACGAATCCCATCAGCAGCAACCCCAGCCCCAGAATCCCCAGCTGCAGCTGCGTAGCGGTAACACCCAGTGGAATCCGTCCGCTGCTGCTCCGCCCATGGCCTTTACCTCATCCTCCTCCCTCTCCTGGGGTTCGTCCTTTCTCGCACACACATCCACCCATCGCAGTCAGAACTACGCTCACAGACGAATTTCAGAAGGTATCGGCCGCTCGGGAGGATACCAGCCCAAGTTTCGCGTCACGGAGCGATATCGCATCGTTGGATTCATTAGCAGTGGTACCTATGGCCGCGTATACAAGGCTGTCAACCGCGCCAGCATCGTGACGAGCACAAATGGCACCACGGTGCCCGCGGGACACGAGGTGGCCATCAAAAAGTTCAAGCCCGACAAGGAAGGGGAGCAGATTAGTTATACAGGCATCTCCCAGAGCGCCATTCGAGAAATGAGCCTCTGTAGCGAGCTGAACCACGCCAACGTCATTCGCCTGATCGAGATTATCCTCGAAGACAAATGCATCTTCATGGTCTTTGACTACGCCGAGCACGACTTGCTCCAAATCATTCACCATCATACACAACAACCACGCCACCCTATCCCACCCGCGACGGTCAAGAGCATCATGTTTCAGCTGCTCAACGGCTGCCACTACCTGCACACAAACTGGGTACTTCACCGCGACTTGAAGCCGGCTAATATCATGGTCAGCTCATCTGGCGGTGTCAAGATTGGGGACCTGGGGTTGGCCCGCCGCTTCGACAAGCCTCTGCACTCCCTCTTCAGCGGAGATAAGGTCGTCGTGACCATCTGGTACCGCGCTCCGGAGCTGATCCTGGGATCCTACCACTACACGCCGGCCATTGACATGTGGGCTATCGGCTGCATCTTTGCCGAGCTGCTCTCACTGCGCCCCATCTTCAAGGGCGAGGAGGCCAAGATGGACAGCAAGAAGACGGTGCCGTTTCAGCGCAACCAGATGATGAAGATTATGGAAATCATGGGCGCCCCGACTAAGGACAAGTGGCCGCTGCTCACCTCGATGCCCGAGTACCAGCAGCTTACGGCGCTGCAGACCAGCATGGCCGCGCACCAGGGCCGCCACGCCCACGGCGTGCCCCTCGCATCCAACCTCGAAAAGTGGTACCACAACACAATCTCCAACGCGCCCAGCAGCACCAACACGTCGTCGGGCGCCTCGACCTCGCTCAGCTCCCTCGGCCAGGAGGGCTACCGCCTGCTGTCGGGCCTCCTCGAGTACGACCCCGTCCGCCGCCTCACGGCCGCCCAGGCCCTCCAGCTTCCCTTTTTCAGCACCGGCGACAAGGTCACGGCCAATGCATTCGAGGGGCTCAAGGTCGACTACCCGCACCGCCGCGTCAGCCAGGACGACAACGACATTCGCACCAGCAGCCAGCCGGGCACCAAGCGCAGCGGTCTTGGCGACGACTCGCTGCTGCGGCCTTTGAAGCGAGTTAAGGACTGATGTATAATAGTATGCGTTTTCTTGCGGCCGCGGGTACTGGGGCGTGGTTGGTTTTTTTGTCGACTGAGGTGGGCGTTGGGTGAGGGTTTGTCCGAGCCATTCATTAGTGGCATGATTATATTTGGGAAGCATTGGTATTTGTCACTTTGGGTCACGGTTAGTCTTTAATAGAAGCGGGTGTTTGGTAAAGTGTACAGTTAGAATACATGGGGTACCATTCGCGGCTCAGCAAGCCGCCAACAAGTTATTACAGCGTTGTTGCGTCTTGAAAATGAGCCATCATCGACTGGCATCTTTCTTCCATCATTGACTGGCGTCTTTCTTCCATCATCGACTGGCATCTTTTCTTGGTAGGAATAAACATGGTGAATTTGATATAAAATAGCTGTACAAAATACATGAGCCCAATATGAAAACCCGGCACGACTCTCGGCCCGCCGCAGATGGCGTCGTCGCCGTCCTCCTTCGACTCGTTGGAATTAGTTTGTTGTAATTACAGTGGTATCATGTCTTGTTTTGTTGTTTTTTGGCGGGCTGGTGCTGAGAAGAAAAAAAAGTCGACGCGCGGGGTTTGGTGTACATGGTATAATGGTTATTTCGAATCTCGCCTCCCAAATCATTTGCCCTTTTCTTGTCCAATCTCTGTGCTGCGCCGGCACTCCTCTTCTCCGCGTGACCAGCAGAGCGTATATATGGGCTGCGTCTTGTGTGGCAGAAGTGCTTTGGTGTGTTTTGTTTTGCTAGTCCTTGAGCTGCGCAATTTGTATCTGCTGGAGTTGCTGCTTCTGTGGCCAAGGCTTGGCATTTTCCATCGTCCAGGGCGGTACGTGCGAGCCAGTCATGGCGCATGAAATATTGGAGAATATCGTTGGCACGCAAAGGAAAGAGGGTGGTGGTGGTTGAAATTCGTCGGCATTTACTTTTTGGCGGCGGTGGGAGGAGCCTTGACGTTGTTGGAGAGCCAGGCAAGACCCTCGAGCAGGCCCTCGCCAGTGGTGGCGCAGCTCGGGACAACGTACCAGACCTTGTCCTTGAGCTTGGAGAGCTGGAGAGCCTCGGTGACTTCCTGAGGTTTCATGGCTGTGGGAGCGGTTAGTGTCGCTCCATCAAGGGTCTGCAGTTTGCACCAGGGCGCGTTGCTAACCTTCTTTCAGGTCCTGCTTGTTGGCAAAGACGAGCAGTAGACTGTCCTTCATTTCACGATCATTGATGATGCGGTGAAGCTCCTGGCGAGCCTCGTCTATACGGGCGCGGTCGGAGGAGTCAATGACGAAGATTAGACCCTGGGTGCCTGCATTGACAATCAAGTTAGTCAGACGCAGCGGCGCGGACATGATTGCGCGCGTGATCTCTGCGCGCGTAAACATGGCAGTCGGAGGCACGTACCGCTAAAATAATGACGCCACAAGGGACGGATCTTGTCCTGACCGCCAACGTCCCAGACGTTGAACTTGACATTCTTGTAGGTGACTGTCTCGACGTTGAAGCCGACAGTGGGAATGGTGGTGACATCCTGGCCGAGCTTGAGCTTGTAGAGAATGGTGGTCTTGCCGGCGGCGTCGAGACCGAGCATGAGCAGGCGCATTTCCTTGGATCCGAAGATCTTGCCCATCACCTTGGAGATTTGGCCACCCATGGTTGCGGAATTGGTGCGCAAAGGTGAAGCGCGGCTTTCGAGGCGGGAGACGTGGCGATTTATAGAATCGAGGTCAAGTCGGCTTTGTCGCGGTACGGTTGTTGTCTGCTTGGTCTTGCGCAAAAGACCGACGTTAGCAACAGGTGGGATGGAGAGCAGTGTCGCTAGATGTAATGGAGATGAAAGGGGACCATGGAGCGGTCGCAAGAAACGATTTTTTTTTTCTTCGATACGACAGGTCGTCAACAAAATCAGAACAAGCGACCCCGGGCAGAAAGCGGGCAGGTAGCGAGGGGCAATACGGTCAATGAAGCGAGACAGGTGGTGGAAACGGGGGCTTGGCTAGCGACGTCAAGAGGCGCGTGTGACTGGCGTCGCGGCCGTATAGATAAGGGGATATGTAGATGGATATCAGGGGGCGCAAGCCAGACGTAGCGCCAGGAACACTGATGGTACGCACCTAGAAGGGAAAAAAAAAAGTGAGGTCGTGAATTGGCAGCCAAATTGATGCAGGAATTAAAAAATAAAAAATTGCCAACAACGTCTGGGGAGGGGGCACAGAACGCTGGGCAAAGGAAATGACGAAATTAGATGGGGGACCACGATGGTCAGGTGGGCGGAATGGAGGGAGGGGAGGGCAGTCGCAGCTTTCGCTGCTTGTAACTAGTTGCAGGTACACACCGGTAATGAGAGTGTGGGACAAAGCGGCGATACCAGCCCGACACTGACGGGAGCAAAGAGTTGCCAGAGTTGGGCAAAAAGGCAAAAAAGTAAAAGAATGACGCTTGGACATGCCACTTTCCATAATATCGAGATTGGCCATTTTCCTTTTCGACGCCAAAAAAAAAGTAAAAAGCCCACCCCGTTGATTATCTGGTTCCCGTCATGCCGCTCCTCAGGGGCTCTTTCAACATCACAGACCCCTCTCCGGCAAAGGCGCCCCACTTGCGCCAGGTACCAAAAAAGCCACTGAAATGACCCAACTCCAGAGAAACCTTCTGAAACCTGCTACTTTCGATCGGGGCCCGCTCAGGCCATCTCTGCGCCCGGATTACCTAAGCCCTATAACCTTACCTAGTACACAACATGTTCATAAAAACCTACCTACCTGCCATGTAACATATGGGACAATATAACGCTAACCCCGACTTCCGCGACCGTCATCTTGCTTCTTGCATTGCACGTGGAGAGATTGTTGGAAACACAAGAGGGGTGATTGCCATGGCCTCCTTCTTCTATCTGATTGAAAAACTAACCCCCAAAAAATCACCATGTAGCTCCCACCACGGTCCGCATCCAACACTTCGCTACAGGAGCCGTACTCGTCGTCGCCCTTTTGAAAAGCCCTGTTTCTTAGTGGTCTTGGTCCCCTTCATTCGAAAAAATCCGCAGGGCAAGCCTGGCCGACCCTCTCGAGCTTCTCCGTGGCCTTTCGCTTCTTCGGATTCGCTTCCTGTTCGGGTGGCGGCACCTCGGTGGGTGCCTGCCTGTTCTTGACAAGTATCTGCCGTGTCGGTCATCGTCTCATCATCATGTACAAGATTCAATTGAGGCCATTTCTCTACCCACCTCTGAATCTCATCCGATAAACAGAAAAGGTCATCGATGGCAGCCTCGATGGCGGGGATTCGTAGGCTCGACCTGTATGGTTCGTCGGCATCATCGCCCAATCTCGCTGTAAACATCTTAGCGCGAGGAACCTTATTTTGGATTGGGCTTGTAATCATCTTACCGCTTGCGATTTGGTTTGCTATATTGTAGAGGAAGGCAAGCATCCTATTGCTGACGTGCTTGTGATGAGATAGGCGCGCGTCGAGACAGTCTCCTCCATCTCGCAACACTCCAGTCAGCCTTCCCCATCGAAAAAGCCGAGATTCTTGTTCCATGATGGCTTCGACACCGGTTTTCCAATCATGGTCAAAGTCTAAGCAATCCTCAAAGGCCTTAAAGCAGGTAGAGGTGGCCTCGTAGAGCGGCCGCGGCGAGTCGGGAACCGGCCCGTCGACCGGCATCAGTTGCCGTTGCGAATAGCTCATCTTGGGAATAACGCTGAGAGTCTCAAATTTGAACAAGGTTTAATTTTTTTCGCTGTCAGTGTTGGGCTTGAGGATTCGGAAATGCCATTGACAATTGGCCTGATGCTGCCTATTATGTACACAAAGCAAGGAGGAGTCGTTCAGTGCCAACAAAGAGAAGAGTGTTGTACAGACTAAGGGGCATATAAGGCCACCCGTTCACACAAAGTTGTGATCCACGCGCCTTTTTTTCGGGGCGTCTAGTTCCCGATTCCTTCTCTCACCCAATAGTTCGCATTGTGGGCCGCTTCTTCTCTTCCCGCCATCGTCTCGCGACAGCCGCGTCACACTCTGCTGTAGCAACTCCTTCATCAGCTTCACATCCATATGTGTTTCAGCAAGAGAACGACTAGTGGGTTTTCAGATGACATACGGGGACACAGGCATTGGTCTTTGTTGTGTTGTGCCAACTATAGCGGGCGAGTCACATAGCTTTTGCTTCCTACTCATACTATGACACTTTGTGTGTTGCCGCCAACTCGGTTCGGCGAGTCACAGAGCTTTTGCTTCCTTTCATCCCCGGTGAGACTTTGTGTATTGCCGCCAACTATAGCCGGCGAGTCACCTAGCTTTTGCTTCCTACTCACCTCAATTTGTGGGTTGCGTCGAGTCCAGGTTGTGCAGGCGTCGGCCACTCTCATCTTCGCCGGGTTGATAGCTACTCAGCGTTGGCGTTTCCGGTTCCGATGCGCTCCACGTGCTGGACAATCACACCAAACCGAGCTCCATGCTGCGCAGAAAATCGTATTACAATAGTCCATTATACTCATATACCGTAAAACATGCCGGGGTACTGTTACCATAACGCCGCAATAGAGTGGTCCCAATTTCGTCGTCGAGCGCGCCAGTCGCACTCATTCGAGCTTCCTCCCTGTGCATCACACCGGTCATGCCCGATACTCAATCACAAAGCGTCGCTCAACCTGTTGCAGAGTCGTCGAGTCATTTTCGCCCTCAAACTTGAGATTTACCTTGCCCGCACCATCCATGCTGTGCACCTCGGCCTTATAAAACGTCGTCGTGTTTGGGTACAGCGCCAGCACAACCTGGCTCTTCTTCCAGTCCTCCAGCGTGCTGGCCTGGCTCTCTGGCGTAATGGCAATCATGTTGCTCGCGCTCGACCTGTACTCCTTTTGCTTGCTGTGGTCGTCTGGCTCGATATCGAGCACTTTGTACCGGCGGTTCTTTCCGTCGCCAATCACCTGCGCCACCTCGCCCATGATCCAGTCGGCCATGCCTTCTGTCGGGTTGGCCTTGGGCTTGAAGGCCACGGCATCGCCCTTGACAAAGACGACCTTGGACTTGTTGGCCGAGCCGGGCGGCTCGACGCTCTCTGCCTTGGGCGGTATGCTATCCCGTTCGCGGTCGCGGTCCTTGTTCCGCTCGCTCTGTTTTCTCGGGCCGGCCATGGGACTCGGAACGGGCGAGTCGCCGGCGGCGTCAAAGTCGTAGAGAGAGGAAGTCGGTGCGCTGTCCCTGGCAGCTCTTTTGCTCGGACCGGCAGCCGCCGCCTCGGACTGCTCTTTAGCGACGACGACGGCGCGCAAAATCTTCAGTTGCTCCGTGACGTTTTTAAGGGCCGTAATGTTGGCCTCGGAGAACTTGACGCCGGACCGGCAGAGATTCTCCATCCTCTTGAGCGACTCGTTGGGGATCTTGTTGGGGTCCATGGCGCCAACCTGCTTGTCCAGACCGACGAGCTCTTTTAGGCTGTCGTTTTCGGCATTGATGCCATTGATAATCTCGCCCAAGTGACCTTTGCAAGAGTCCCATATTTGTGCCTCTTCGCCATGCGAGCCGCCGTTGTTGCGACTCGATCCGCGTCCGCTGCGGTTTCGTTGTGACATGTCGTTTCGTACGCCCGGGAGTGGCTGATGGTAATAAGGTCCTAAGTTTTCTCTCAGGTGGTTGATTTCGTTATTGGGGCGCTGATTTCGCCTGTTAGTCATTACTATGAGTACTCTGCAAACAGAGATTTTTTGGTAAGATAAAAAGGCAAGAAAAAGGGATTGGTTCCAAAAGTTGGCAATGAATAGTTGTAGTGGCAAAAGGCCGTCTCACGAAACGCGCAAACAAACCCGCGAGGGAGCGCACACCAATTTTATTGTGATCGGTCTTGACTTACATTGAAGGCGGCGTCTGCCGACCAGGTTCGTATTTCGCGGCTCGGGCAACGCGGTGAACTGTCCTGCTTTCTGCGACCGGGTTCCTGCGTATGCGGCACGCGTTTGCGCTGCAATGAAGCGCCAGGTGCGACTCGAAGAAGCAGCCAAGCGGTTGCTCGATGCTACCAGGTGTGAGGGTCTAGCGCATGCGACGTCTCTCGATGGCCAGACGGACGCGCGGGACGAGGTTGTCGCGGAGAGGTGCAAGAGGTGCAGGAGCGACGAGGGTGGAAGCGCGGATGCTGGTGGCGGGGGCAAGACCAGCTACTTTCCCGTTATCCGTTCGATCGGCGTTGGCGGCAATTGCAGGGAGACTCGTTAAGGTTTGGCTGGCTCGATGGGTGCTGTTTTGGCTGGTTGCTTTGGCTGATGGGTGTGTGGGTTGGAATTGGCGCTTTGCGACGCTGGCACGCGCCGACTACTGACGTAACTAACTACCTAAATAATGGCTTCTCTCTTGTGCGGTACCGAGAGGCGCGGTGGAGACAAACGCGACTCTGTCTTTATTCAATTCCATATCAAATATTACTCGCTCTCCAGTAGAAAATCAGTTCGCTGGCGAAAAGAAGCTTCATTATTCGCTAGTTTTGAGGCGTTTCTTTGGCACGCACGACTCGGGCTGTTGTCTCGAACTTCTCTCCAAAACCTCCCTTTCCCATTCGAACATTGTCTGTCTGTAGCAATGGACTTCCCAATGGTCTTTTCCCCTTGCAATCCCGTGTCCAATATGCAGTGGCTGTACTTGGGCTTCTCAAGGTTCTCGTCACGTCACACGGCATCCATTGATTGCGCTTGCTGTTGCTACCCTGAACCGCGGTGTCCTTCGCGACATCCCGCGATACCAATGAGTAGTGACTGATGACTCCCCAGACAGCAGTGACCAAAAAGCTGCCAGCATTTGCTGCCGAATATATCCGAGAAATCCGAGTTTTGGAACTTGTGGTGTTGGGGGCGGCTTTGACAGGTAAGCAAGTTGGCAAGGTCGCACCGCAGCAGCCAAGACACTGCACTCCTCAGCCGGGTAAAGCCAACGACAGAGCTGAAAAGTATATCGTTACAGAGCTGAAATAGTATTGATAATGCTTTTGTATAGTTGCAATAGGGCCCCTACGTCGAAATTCCCGAAATAGCAATGACAAGTTCAGCCTCAACCAGCGAGCCAGCGACCAACGCATTCAGGATGGAGGACAGAGCCGTTCTCACCGCGACTTCTATTGACCCCCTCCAGTTATATACACTGGAGCTTCTCTGGCTGCTAGAAGTATTGGAGAGAAAAACTGGGACTGCTAATAATACACTGTGACCAGAGTAGTTGGTGCCAATCTCCAGCGAGGACCCTTCGCCAACGACGTCTGTGGTAGGTTGCCAGACGGGGTTTGTAGCTACGGCACACAAATATACCAGTTAGTCACTTGCACAAATATCTCACATATAAGCAGCGAGTTGGCGTCCTTAGCTGCATAGTCGTCGAGTTTACTGTCGGCCGCACCAACCTTGGGGCAGCCTACCCTCTGCGTCACCACGAGCCCGACACAGGCCATCCATGTGTGAAGGTCTGTGTTTTTGCATCTACATGTTACCTGTTACTTAACAGGCGCTTGAATTACTTACTTTATTCCATCTGCAGGTCTGAGAACCCGCGTGCAATGGTGTCGAACATCAGCCAAAGATGCGTATCGCGCCCGATGGCAGCCCATTTCCAGGGGTTATACCCGACCGCTCTCCCGTATTATTGCTCCCACGCAATATATATGCAGTCAGAAGAGCCACAGTGCCAGCACTCTATTCCATGCACCCGTGACTTTCCGCTTCACACCCAGAGCTACGCAGTCACTTCAGAGCATTGAAGATAAGACGAACGAAACCGCCAATCAGTCGTCGTAGCTTTGGTCACCCATATCTTGGGCGTTTCTTTACCGTAGCAGCACACCACTTTCAAGCTTCTCTAAGTGTTGAGACAGGCATGAAAACGCCACGGCTGAGAAGTCGAAGCAGGCGCAAAACCCCGCATCGGTTGGCCAGCCGAGGGTACAAAGAGAAATCGGGCAGGCTGGGCGCTGCAAAATATCACGCAATCCAGGCGAGTTCCGTCGCACATTCACATGACAAGCAGCACTTTTTACTTTGTGATCTTCAGGCAAACCTGTCAAAACCCGGCATCGGTCATTGCGCGAGGCCTCGACCGCGCAGCCATCCACCAGACTCGCTGGCTCTCGCATACGGGTAGACTGCACACCCATTCGCTCTGTTTTTTTGCTCACGCCTGGATCACATCCGAGACACGACGATTGATTGATGGTCTTGCCAATCACAAACTCCTGTGGCGAGTTTGGTGGCTTTGTCACGTAACGCCAGTTGCTCGTCCAAGAGTTGTCATGTTTCGATGCTCGATTCGCAAAACACCTGGATTGAGAAAACGTATGATGATGATGAAACTCATCCGAGGCTTTTACGGCAGTTGTCTTTTTTCTCCTAAAAAATAAGCTTACTTCCGGCTCCGATAATGCGAACGACATGAAATATGGGACAGCAACCTCGGACGGTAGGTACTTGCACACGTTTTGTGGCCTGGGGTACAAACATAATGAATAAATGCATTTTCTCTATTACCGATTACAAACGAGCAGACAAATTGTCGTCTCGAGTCCGAATCCGGAATGTTTGCTCCAATGCTTGTCCGCCTACTCCTGCTTGTCCGCCTACTCCCGACGACAACAAAACTTTCTTTCTTGTCCCCGCCCAGCTCTCGTAGCCCTACAAGGCGCTGCAAGCAGCTCAATTTCCGCCTCCATAAACGCCTTTTCCGATGCTCTTGTTCGGTGATTAACACACTCGGTGAATTGCGAACCATGTTCCCAGAAGGCGACAGTACAGCCGAAGATGGCTGGTCGCCCGCACCGCGACCCCCCCCGCCCTCCGTTGCCCATGCCAAACAACTCCGGCCTGCCACTTCCAAAAGCCCGCATAACTACCATGTAATCAATCTTCTGCATCCGCTTACACGAGTTGCCAGAGTACACCGGTACGCCGTCTTGGCGACGCCTTCCAAGGTGGGTGTCAGGCTTGGGCCGACCCTTCGGCCGAGCCAGTACACCCAGTACCGTGTTTTCTGTGGCCAGCAAAAACAGCCACCGGATCCTTGGCTTTTTTTTCCAATATTGACGGCTTGGCGTACATTATGACTCGGTTGCCGAAAAAATCAGATGTTTCCCCTCCGCGCGACGCCCAACTGCATGTTGGCTACCGCAGCCTTGGCGGTCCTCTTGTTGTGGAGTTTTGGGGCTTGTTAACCTTGTATCGGATCTTATCAGATGATCTCTCTCCAATCAGCTCGCTTCAGCCGTGCGGATACCACTTAATTCGTTATGAAAGACCCACAGTGCAGACAGGCTCCGGAGTACGGTTCGGAAGGCACCGACCCATCGGCGACTTCGGCGTTTTGTGCCAGCACTTATATAAAGACAACCTCTGTCAACCACATTCTGTTTTTTTTTCCGTGTGTGTTTGGATCAGATTGTAAGCCTCCTCAAAGCTTGTACCACCATTCAAACTTCGTCTCAAAGAAAATGCACTTCAAGCTTGGACTCCTCGCCGCAGCGGCCACGCTGTGTAGTGCCGCGTTCCGCGATGGCTGTGCTGACGCACCCTGGAACTCGAACACGGACTACTTCCTCAACAAGTTTGACAACGACGCCAACTTGCCCTTTTACCCTAAGTACAACAAGACCTACGTCACCATCAAGAACCGCCAGCGGAGATTTGTCGTGCTGCACTGCTCCAAGGAAGCGCCTCCGAGGTCCGTTGTAGGCGAGGAAGCCCTGATCATCCAGGTTCCCGTCAAAAACGTCGCGGCTCTCGATGGTTTCTCCCAAAACATGATTGAGGTACGCTCTTCACCCTTGACCACCAAAACCATGCTGACCCCAGAATGAAGATGCTGGGCCTGTCCACGTCCATCCGACGCACTGGTGTCTACGCCGACGTGACGAGCTCGTGCGTCCGCGGCAACATGATGGACAAGATCACGTATGACGACGACAACTGGGACAAGGCCGAGGCCGTCGACGTCACATTCTACGGCGACACCAAGGACTCGGACAACAAAAAGGTTCTCGTCTACAACATTGGCAACTACGCTCCCTTGACCCAGCTCGGCTACATCAAGTTCTTCTCCATGTTCTTCGGCCTCGAGGAGCTGGGCACCAAGCTGTACGACGAAATCGCCACCAGCTACCGCTGCGCCGCCGCCAACGTCCAGGAGGCCCTGCTGTCGGGCGCCTACCCCAAGGGCGCCTACGTGTCCCCGATCCGCAAGGAGGGCGACAAGCTGACCGTCTTCCAGAGCCCGTGGTGGAGCACCATCCTGTCCGACGCCGGCTCGCGCCTCGTCAACGTCTCGGCCGACGGTGAGACCACGGGCCAGGGCAACCCCACGACGGCGCAGCAAGTCTCCATCAGCGCCATCACCGCCGACGGCGCCTTCGCCAAGAACAGCTGGGCCATCATCGACACCACCCAGTACGACCAGCTGCCCGGCAAGCAGGCGCCCAAGGAGAACCCCAAGGCCGTGCGCGTCACGGCCGACACGTACGCGACCCGCTCGGGCGTCTCCAAGAACATCTACGCCGTCGCGAACAAGAACGTCTACCTCACGGACAAGGCTTCCAACCGCAACATGCGCCACAGTGAGCCCATCCCCTGTCAGCGCAGCTCCTCTTCGCGCACTATGCTAACAATCTTCGCTCTACAGACTTCTTTGACCGCGGCAGTGCTCGCCCCGATCTCGTCATCCGGGACATGATTGCCATGCTCTCGCCGACCATGAACCCCAAGTACACGACCCAGTTCATCCGCCCCGTCACCAAGCCCGACGACGAGATTGCTCTCCGCCGCTACTCCAACACGTGCGCCGTCAAGGGCAAGGAGATTGAGACGCTCAACCTCACGTCCTGCGCCGTGCCCGGCTGGGTGCAGGGCTTCAACTCCTCTGGCATCACCCCCAACGCCTACGGCCGCGCCGACGACCAGCAGTCCCTCGCCACCATGTCCACCAGCAAGGGCCTGAGCGGCGGCGAAAAGGCCGGCATCGCAGTCGGCTCTGTTGTCGGCTTCCTTCTAATCGCCGCGGGTGTCCTCTTTGGCGGCTGGAAGTGGCGCCGTGCCGCGGCCGCCAAGAAGAAGCAGCAGCAGGAGATGAACCAGGTTGAGAAGGGCTCTGTCACGAGCGAGTAAGACGTCGAGGTTTTTGACAGTGTGAAAAATTGGATTGTGGCATGCTTGCTTGAAATGTTTTATGAGATAGTGACGCGCGACGTTTTCCGAGACTATCGGATCCTTTGATACGTTTTTCTATTTACTACACAAGGTACTTAGCGATACAATTAAAAATGTTCTGAAGTCAAGATTGTTTTTAAGTATTTGGAGGTTCACAATAAAACGTACATTTACTACATACAAAGTACTTGGCGATACAATAAAACATGTTCTAAAGTCAAGATTGTTCATAAAAGCACTTGGAGTTGTTCACCATAAACGTCGCTCGATCATTCGTAAACGTCTTCCGAGGCGGCATGTACCTGCCTGCCATGTTCAACGTATACATCAACATCGTCTGAGGAGTAAAAATTGTATTTGTACCCAAGTATACTAAGATTCTTTCTACCGTTAGCTGCTCGATTCCATGGTGCAAATAACACGCTATTTTTCCTTTTGTCAAAACAGCACCTTGATGCTGTAGCAGCCAGGCCGGGGCGACGGTGAAACGCTGGAGCACAATCCGTTCAGAGTCACCAAAGCAGAGAATGTTTTCCAACACAACATGTGTCGCACATTATTCGACGCAGTTTGCCTCCAAAATGGTTTGAGACGCGGGCTTTGTCCTACGGTCCAACCATTACGCGATGAACGAGTTGGCCAAGTCCTACCGTGGCTCCTTTCCTTGTGATGCTCTGTCGTGTTATTGAGAAGTAGTTGAAAACACTGATGTAACCTGTATTTTCTGCTTTTGACTATGAGGCTTTGGAGCAAACACTGCAGCTCACGTGTGTGCGTGCGACTTGGCAAGCACACGGCTGGCTTGCACGCCGGCAACGCGCATGCCCTTGGTCTGCAGGACTTTCCGTAACAGACTTCTCTAGGAAAAATGCAGTAGGGACATTTGCACTGGCTCGTGATTAGCCGTGAAAAGCAAGAAAGTATCAGCACTAGGTCTGGGCTTTGTACAGGTTGTTGCGGGTGGCGGCTGTCTGCCCAATGGCGTGGCGAAAGTTGCTTGCTGCGCGCCGTGCCGACCTCGGTAGCGGTCTGTGCCGATGTTGCTCAGAAAACGGCCTGCATGCTGCTCAAACATTACCGAATGCAGCTTATTGCAGGATGTAGTCATGCAGCTGAATACGGGTTATCATATTGTTTGATGACACCAATAGACTTGCAGGCGTCGTGTTACGTTGGTGTGAGCCAATATGGTAAGCGAGTAGTAAGATAACGAGGACGCATTGAACGCGTTGGACCAGACGACTATTGCTACAACTTGGCGCTCCCATTAGAATTGATTGTCGCTCTATCCATAAACCGAGTCGTTGACTGAATTATCCAAGACAGAATATTGAGCCTGGCACTTACACAGGACGCAACGAGGTCAGCCCAGCAGCATGCTAGTAGCTACCTACAGCGTACAGTACCACCTACGAAACGAGAAAAACAAACCTATACGAGATTTAGTGTTTGCTCTCTCTTCTTTTTTGCCTGTGCAACAACGTACCGTGGACTGTACCACCATGATTTGCAAGACGTACCTGAGACGTTGGGCAGCGCACCACTGATCGCCCCCTGCATCCACTAAATCATAACCACCAACTGCGCTATAACTATAAAGCGGCCCAATAACCCGGTTCACCTTTCGAACTTCTTTTCAACCTCACTTCTTCATCACCGCGCATGCTCCATCTCCTTTTCCCTCCAACATGAAGCTGCGCGCGCTATGCACGGGCACTGCTTGAACATTCTCTTGCACGCTTCCCCCCCCTCGCATATGCTTCTCGCACGTTGATCTTGAACGATTTGCTGCGGCTTGTCTGAGGTGTCGCCGCGCAAGCGCCTTACCCACCTCGCATCATCAACTTCCCTCCCCTGCGAAGCGAAGCGCAAACTGACCTCTTTTCCAAAGATCAACGCCATGAGTCTCTCACTCAAGCACATCCCCTGCCCGGCCGGCCAAAACTGCTCGGCCTACATGTGCCTCTTTGGCGGCCACGCTGCTGACAGCGATGGCCCTGCCCTGTCCAGGCCGCCAAGCACCACGCCCAGCACCGACGCCACAGTCTCGTCCGGCCATGAATCAGACAGCAGCAGCTCTAGAAAAGCCGCCCGCCTTGATTCTCCCCGACCGACTGCGTCCAGCAGCAGGGCCGAGCCGTCTTCCGGCCGGCCCCCGCTGCTCCGTGAGCCGGATTCTAGAGGCTCGCCAGTGCCTCCCCGCTCACTGCAGCTACCCATCACGCCGCCACCCAAGCGGCGTGCCGTTGCCGTGAATGCCGCGTCAGCATCGACCTCAAAGGAGCCGTTGAAGCAAGAGTCACTCAATCCCCGATTGCTCAAGCATTCACCCGCTAGTCATGAGATCAGGCTGAAGCTCGTCAAGCTAGCCTACGCTGAAATCAAACGCCTCAACGAGGCATTGAAACGAGACGGCAAACATGATCGCCTGGTCCTATCCGACCAAGCGATCATCACACGCATACTCAATGACGAAGAATCCACGGCCGTTGGCAAGCCAGCTGTGTACACCAACATCATGAAAAACTACGTCATGAAATACAAGCGCCTTCAACTAGCCGACTGGATCAGGGACCGCCAAAAAGAGATGCCCGAGAGCAAGAAGCGCCAGCACGACGTCATGCAAGGCGACGCCCTCCTTGTCGAGACCGGCCTGACACCCGCTCAAGAGGTCGGTCTCCTCCAGCGGCTCCTAACCCCAATTGACGGCCTCGCCAACCACGGCTACGTCGCGTCGCCGCCAACCGACGCCGCCATTGCCGCCGCACGCGACGGCCTCGCCGCCGCCAAAGGCTGGGAGCAGTGCGACCGCTGCAGCCAGCGCTTCCAAGTATTCGCCGGCCGCCGCCCCGAGGACGGCGCGCTCACGTCGGGCGGCGCCTGCAACTTCCACTGGGGTAAGGCGTATTTCCCCGAAAAGACGGCCGGGAGCGCCGGCGGCAAGCAGCCCAAGCGCTTCCTCTGCTGTGGGGAACAGATGGGCGACTCGGCCGGGTGCTTCACGCACCCCAACCACGTTTTCAAAGTCGGCAGCGCGAGCCGCCTCGCCGCTGTACTCGCCTTTGCCGCCACGCCAGAGAACCCGGCCGCGCCGCCCGATCGCGCCGTCTGCTTCGACTGCGAAATGGGCTATACAGTGCACGGCATGGAACTAATCCGACTCACGGCCACCTCGTGGCCCGACGGAGCCGAGATCCTCGACGTGCTCGTCCGGCCCCTCGGCGAGATCCTCGACCTCAACTCGCGATTCTCTGGCGTGTGGCCCGACGACCTGGCCCGCGCCGCGCTGTGGTGCCCCGGCGACCCTCTCGTCCCGCCCACCACCGACGCCGACTCATCGTGCTCGCACGGCAGCGAAGAAGGCCAGGTCGCTAAGAAGCGGCTGCAGGTTGTCTCCTCGCCCGCCGTCGCCCGGACGCTGCTCTTTTCCCTCATCGCCCCGTCGACACCGCTGCTCGGCCACGGGCTGGAAAACGACCTCAACGCCGTCCGCGTCGTGCATCCGACTCTCATCGACACCGTCCTCGTCTTCCCCCACAAGGCCGGCCTGCCCTTCCGCCTCGGCCTCAAGGGTCTCATGAGCACCCACCTGCACCGCCGCATCCAGGTCCAGCACGGGCCCAAGATGCTCGGCCACGACTCGGCCGAGGATGCCCGCGCCGCCGGTGAGCTTGTGCGCTTCCGCCTCGCCCGCGAGTGGGCGGACATGAAGCGCGCCGGCTGGACCGTTGTTGATGGTGCGCTCGTGGCCCCGCCTGGCGGTGATGACGATGACGATGATGATGATGATGATGATGCTGCTGGCCCCGCCAACGACAGCGACGGAGGTGGCCGCTTGACGGAGGACTTTATCGAAGCGGCCGCCGAGTAGCCAGAGTGTTAGAGCGCGACTAACCTTGACCCTAGTAGTTACACCATCGGCGCCGCCACTCAACCAAAAGAGTGCCGCTGAGCGAGATTTGAATCGGGTCGGGAAACACGGGTTATGCCGCGGGGCATTGGGATTTTTTTCTTGGTTGTTGGGGGACTTGGCTCTTTAAAGGTACGTCTCCTCTTATATATATACAACGTTTGATCAATGGGACCCGGGATGCCAGGGAAGAGCGTCCGTACTTTTTTACAAAATCTTGCCACGTATTTGCTTCAGTGATTGCAGTATTCCTAATTTTTTTTTACTTCTCAACGTATGCTCAGTAATGATTGTATTGTTACAAGGGGAGGTACATGATTGTAGATTTTGCGCCCAACACATAAAAGAAGACGACTTTTTCTGAGCCATTTCAAAGCCATTGCAAAGCGGAGATTTACATCTTCTCCCTGTAGTCCATCCTCCCAGCCTATGATAAACCACCCGTATCCATCTAAGCTCTGCCAACAGACAGCAGGTACTGGCCACCTCCGCCATTCTTGCCACTGCCGCTGGGCAGGTACGCCACGTTCGGGTTCGACGCCAGCGTGGCCGCAATATCCCGCGCGGCCTCGATGCGACGAATCTGCACCAAGCCGTCGCCCGCCTTGGCAATGGCCTTGGAGATGGTCTCGGCCGACTCGGCCTCGCCCTCGGCGCGGATGACGTTGGCCTGGCGCTCCTGCTCGGCGCGCTCGACGATGAAGCGCGCGCGCTCGGCATCTTGCTGCGCAATCTGCTTCTGCTCGACCGCCTTGGTGAACTCGCGACCAAACGTCATGTGCGTGATGGAGACGTCCTCGAGGGCAATGTTGAACTCGGCGGCGCGGCGGGTCAGGTCGTCGCGGATACGCTGGGAAACGGCCTCGCGCTGGGTGATGAGCTCGGCGGCGTCAAACTGCGCGACAATGGACTTGAGCACCTCGTTGCCGATGGAGGGCAGGACACGCTCGTCGTAGTCGGCGCCGAGGTTCTGCAGTCGTTGTTAGCGTCTTGCTGCAAACAAGTATTTGGAATGTGAAAGGGGAGCACGTACCTGGTAAATCTTGGGAAGTTGCTTCACTATCGGGCGGTGCAGGACGCGGAGCGTCAGGCTGACCATTTGCATGTCCTTGGAGCCCGTCGTCGTGGCAATGTTTCTGGGCTTGGTGCGCACGTCAAAGACAATGGCGCGCTGCAACCAGGGAATCAAAAAGTGCGTGCCCTCGCTGATGACGTCCTCCTTGACACCAGACACCCTGTCAAAGATGACAGCGCGCGTGCCGCCCTTGACGTCAAATAGCGACTGCGAGGCCGCCATGGCGACGAGCGACGCTGGCACCGCCAGCTTGTACATGGAGTTGAGGGCTCTTGCTGCCATCTTGATCAAGTTCGTCCAGTAATTGTCCTTGCGTACAATTCGTTCGTCGTGGTTGGTCGCTGATCCTCGTTCGCGGCGATGACAGGCGGGATGGAGATGAGAATTGACAGACGGACACCGGATGAGATGGGGGGCGAGCTTTCAATCGAAGTTGCCTGAGCTGTGAGGTTCGTTTTCCAGTGAAGCACCGGCGCGCTAGTCTCGTTGTGGCCTGGTGGAGTTCCCCGGCTGCTCTGCGGGTGTGCAGACTTTCGCCTCTCCGAAAGATTGCCTTGGACCTCCCTCCCACCCATCGACCTCGACACCTCGAACATCTCCGCCCAATTCCGTCGCGAAACGATTCCGCCAAAATGAGACCGACTCAGAGAATGCTCAGCGGCCCCAACTGGAAGGTCGGCAAGTAAGTGGCGGCCCCTTTGCCCCGGTCGGGGAAAACAGCAAGCGCTGCGGCTTTTCCACGGCTATGACCCAGCTCTCGCAACCG
Source organism: Cordyceps militaris CM01 (assembly GCF_000225605.1). Lineage (NCBI taxonomy): Eukaryota > Fungi > Ascomycota > Sordariomycetes > Hypocreales > Cordycipitaceae > Cordyceps > Cordyceps militaris. The sequence goes on along the minus strand of NW_006271978.1, from coordinate 451,685 downwards.
ACGATTGGCAGCTGCAATTAGACGATAGTGTATGCTAATCGGGATTTTTACAGCTGGCTTGGCCACGACTTTGGTGCTTTCGGTACGTGAGACGATTTGGAACAATTGCGTGTTGGACGTGGAAATGGACCGCGGGCGGCGCGGCGCATGGGACGAACCGGGCCAATCTTACGCCAATGCCTCGAGGTTTACCGCGATTGGAAGTGTCCAAAAGAAGGCGATAGGAAATACGAGGGAGATATGGATACTCGAACAGGACACTAACCGGACACAGGTGGCGCTGGCAAGGTCAAGGGCATCATCACCTACGGCATCGCCGCCAACCGTCAGAACCCCTTCGCGGGTGCCGCGCACGACGCCATCTTCAACACGTTTCGCCGCACCAAGTCTCAGATCTTCTTCTGGCTGCCGTCCCTGATGGCCGGCTACTACCTGATGCACTGGGCCACCGAGCGGTAAGCTGTCACCACGGACCACCGCCGTGCCTTGCCAGAGGAGAGTCGGAGCTAACTGGGACAAACAGCAACGAATACCTCAACTCCAAGGCTGGCCGTGCCGAATTTGCCGACCATGAGGAGTAAGAAGCGATATCAAAAACAACAACGATGGAGGAACGATAAATCAGGCGTTGTATTTGTGTACGCCTGCGGGCGCCTTTGTACATCAGGAGAGCGGGAAGACGCAGAAATAGACGTGGCTGCTGCCACTATACGGAATAAAACATATCACTTTACTTTGTCAATGATGTCTGATGGCGCATTGTGAATGGCGTCGCATTCTAGGTAATGATCAGCCGACGTATACGTGCTGTAACGAATGCACGCCAATTGACCAGCCAATTGATGTCAAGAGCTTTTGACCCTTAATTCAACAGTGTTTCGGATTTTATTTATTTTGTCAAGATTTGTTTTTCTGTTTTATTCATCGGTCAAATACTGTCATCGAAAATGCACGCGATGTCATTCGCCCACCAGTGGTATAGAGTCACGTGATGCATTCGGAAGCGGCAGTACCAAGCGCCGAAAACCCATGGCGGCCAGAAAAAAAGTTCTGGGACTGGCAAAAAAAATTAGTTTAGAGCGGACCAGCCAAGTGCCAACCTCTCGCCAAACCATTCGGATCCCAATTGGCCTTTCGATCAATTCCTTCCGAGTCTGTCCTTTTTGGAAATCGAATTGACAAGACACGACCTTTTCGATTATTTTTATCCAACATCACTATTTCCCACACTCACTTCTACACACGTTTTTTGCGACGTTGCCCAAATACCAAACAAAATGGCCGCCGAACGCCCCGACAAGAAGGAGAAGAAGGACAAGAAGGAGAAGCGCGCCAGCGAGGAAGGCGGTGTGAAGAAGGAGAAGAAGGACAAGAAAGAAAAGAAGGACAAGAAGGAGAAGCTCGCCGCCGCGCTCGAGGACAAGATCCAGCAGGACGCTGCCAAGCAGTCCAAGAAGGAGAAGAAGTCGGCCGCCGCTGCGACGGCTGAAAACGACTCGGACTCGGACATGGAGGACGGCGAAAAGGCGTCTGCGCAGGCCCTCGACCGCCCAGTGGTGTCGTTTGCCGTTCCTGTTGCCGACGAAAAGGGCATGAAGAAGGTCTACAAGACGATCCGCAAGTGTACGTTTTCTTCACTTACCCCTTCTCCCCTTCCCCCCCCCCAAAAACTTCTACTGACCTCAAACCCCACAGCGGCCAAGAACAACACGCTGAAGCGCGGCGTCAAGGAAGTCGTCAAGACGCTCCGCAAGTCGCCGGCCGCGGGTCCGACCAGCACGGCGTTCCCGGGCATCGTCGTCATCGCGGGCGACATCTCGCCCGCCGACGTCATCTCGCACATTCCCGTGCTGTGCGAGGACCACAACGTGCCCTTCATCTTTGTCACGTCGCGCGCTGAGCTCGGCGCCGCCGCCAAGACGAAGCGCCCGACGTCGGTCGTCATGATCATGGAGAAGCAGCAGGACGGCAAGAAGAAAAAGGCCGCCAAGAAGGAGGCCGGCGATGCGGACGACGCGGACGAGGGAGACGACTTTGCCGAGGCGTACGCGTCGCTGGCCAAGTATGTGCAAAAGGAGTACCAGAAGCAAAGTTTCTGGGCCAAGGGCGACTCCAAGGCGTGAGATGCTCGTGTTATCTGTTCAGAGGGTTTGAAAGAACAAAAGGGGGGGTCCAAGGACGAGAGAAAAAGAGGGCATTGGATGTGGGACTTGATTTGGATCAAATGGCTAGTTGCTCATGACACTGGCCAGCTGGGCATGGCGGCGTTTACGGTGTATATTCCACGTGTTTTATGGCATACAGTTAATGTTATGGATTGCTCATGTCTATCAACGGATGCAAGTGAGGCACATTCAAATTCTTTCGGCGTCAATTATTATTGAACTAGAGTTACAACAAGGGAACAGATTCGTAGTGAGGTGGCCACGACCGTCTCCTCCGAACGTATGCGCGGCAAATGGAAGTAGTAAGAGCTAACAACTAGAGTCCCCCGTCCTCCGCATCACACGCACAAATGCCGTCTCGGCTGTTCCAACACTTAGTTGAAAGGGTTAGAGCGCGTTCCCCACCAGGTGAGGACTAGGGACAGGCCGACTGTCTCGAAGAGCTTGGCGACGACGCTGGCACCGACGGTGTCGAGGGGACGCTTCTCAGTGAAGACCTGGGCGAGGAACTATATCGGCTGTCAGCATCTGTTTCAAGAGCATATGTTTGAAGAGCATCTGATTCAAGAGCATCTGTTTCAAGAGTGCGCAGAGAACCGGGGTTTGGTTCGCGTCCTCGGGGAAAAAAAACTTACACCGGGAGCAGCAGTGGCAGCAAAGATGAGACCGCCGAGGTAGGCGGCGCCCTTGTAGGAGAGAGTACCAGTAGCGTTGATGAGAGCGGCGACACCGTACGACTGAAGACCGGCACCGACAAACGAGGTGCCCCAGGCGGCGGCGGCACCGGCAGCCTCCTTGGACTTGATGAACTCCTCCTTGGTGTTGGCCGACTTGGCGCGCTGGTAGGTCTGGCCAAAGAGGGGCGAGAGGATGGCGAGCTCAATGCCGTGGTTGAAGGCAAGGCCAAGGGCGATAGCCGAGGGCTTGACAGAGGGAAGGTCTACCGACAGGAGTGTGTTAGCCGGCGTGTTCAACAAAAAGTCGAGCAAATCGAGAGTCAGAGCGAGAAAGGAGACGAGGGCATTGCGATTGGGCAGAGCGCAGCTTCAATGGCAACGAGTTTGGGAGAGCATGGGCGAGCTCGTGAAGTCTGCTCTGCAGGCGGGGGAGTGTGGGACGCCGCAAAACATGTTCTTCATGATGACGTCTGCGCCAGCAACAGCAACGGCGCGCGCAAGCTCAACGGTGCAGGGACAAGCGGCGGGCTGGTGGGATAGGTATGAGGAAACTTACACTGCAGAGACATTGTGGTTGGTTCTTGAAGACTTGACGTCGGTGTTGATGAAAGTGAGAGAGAGAGAGAGTAGAGTGCTTTGTCTGACGGGTGGTGGTGCAGAAAGAGGTTTGTGGTGTGAAAGGGAAGAAGAGGGAGGGGAGGCAAGAACAGAAAAGGGACGGGCCAAGATTTATTCAGCCAATGTCGCGAGTCCCAAACAGCTCACCTGGTCAACTCTATTTGGCTCCAAACGGGGCCAGCCAAGTCGCCTTTTTTTTTGCCCTTCTTCTCCCACATGAGAGCCGCAGAGGTAGCTGGTACCTTCCAACAGCTCCTCTGTATACATGATCGCGATCGCCACAGCTGGCGGCCCACTTGTCGGAATCAAGGCAGTTGGGGCTGGTGGCTGGAGCGCTCAGCCCACTGCGGGGAGGGTTCTAGGCCTTGTACTGGGTACCTCCCTGGCCAAAGATGTTGTCATACTGGCGCAATGCGAATGCAAGAAACCCAACGTGATGAAGAAGAAAAAAGACAAAGCCGCTTTATTACTGCAGGGGCCCAACAAGACAAGATATGGAGGCGCTTAGATGGACTTGACTTGTTACTCTCTCCTCTCTTTTTTTTTCTCTCTCTCTTCGGTCCAACAGTCCGCCGAGGCGCTGTTTGTTGCTGCGTTGCGCATTGTCGGTTTGCATGCCCACAAGTCGCTGGGGTGATGATGTCACCACTCCCTCGCCCCGAAATTGCGCCACATGCAACTGCTCGCTCATTAAGCTTGTCTTCACGCAACAAGTGTCGGTAGCGGACGGTTCCGGAGCAAAGTTGTTAGTAGCGAAAGTAATAAAGCCTCCAGGGCCTGCCCGTGTCCCGCGGTTCCATTTTAATACTTGGACTGGAACGGTTTTGCTGTCGGGTCCGAGGCTCGAGTCTCTTTATTCGGAAGCCATCTACATCCTCATCCAGCTCGGAGCCTAGCTGTTCTTTTTACAGTGCCGCCATCTTCAAACACAGTCTATGAATTGGCCTGGCCCTCAGCATCCTCCAGCAGCTGTATACTCTCCACGCTTCCTTTCGGCATAGCCCAAGCGGCGTGCGGCCATCACTCCAATGTGCTCACATTGACCCGGGGCTCTTCAAGTTCCTGATGGGCCACTCCGAAAAAGCAGGTTGACTTCTCAGGCAAGCTTCCCGTACTTCCTTTACTAGTTCTGCCCAAATCGGCTTCACCATTTCACACACACCATCAGCGCGGGCGCATTCTGGAATCGATCTCGAGCTCCAGGAATTAAAAATACAGCATCGAGCTTGAGGCCATTACCGAATCTTCATCAATTTTGATAGCCCCAGTCTCACAAGCTCCCCAAGTTGTGTGGAACCATCGCTCCGTGCCATCTGTTCTTCCCAGCTCTGAAGTACACTGTCAATATACTGCGCTGCTGCGGAAAGATGAAGGATATGTCCAATAGCCCGGTGTAGCGCCAGGAGGCGGGGGTTTGGCGGCTCAATTATCGGACTCTCCATCAAATGCAGAGTCCGTGTGATGGGAAGCATGGGATGGAAAGCAGGACTAAACGAGTCGATCAAGTAAGTGTTTGGTGGGCTGTTACCCTCTGTGATGGGCGTAAAATAAATCTCGAAGCGTCCAAAGTCCTGATGCATCTCCATTGAAAGAGTAAGCGCATTGCGCGGTCGATCAATGTCCGCAGCATTGATGAGGGGAGCAGCTTTTTTGTCGAGCATGTGCAGGATCTCCCAAGCTGACTTTCTGGCTTCGGCCTTGAAACGGTCAAATTATGCCTTTGTATTTGGTGTGTGTATACGTACCAGCTCCTGAGGCTCCGAATCAGTTTCAAACAAGATATGTGGAATGATGTGCGCAACTTCCAAAGTGCTAAACTGGGCGACTTGTTGACCGTCATCGTCAAGCGTCACGCTGCCGGCTATTCGCCCTTTTCTTTGCTCTCTGGCTTTATCCTTGTCATAATCCCGTGAAATAACGCAGCGATGTTTATCGCGGGTAAGGCACTGTCCCCGGAGCGCGGACAATCGCTGGGGCGTGCCGACGAATGCCTCGCTAGTTGCGGAGCGATAGTCGGGCGTGGGCTGGGGCGTCTTGCCTGTCGAGGCACGCACTGCAGAAGAGTTAGCTACAGGCAGGCTATTAGGGGAAATGAAGGCCAAGTCACAAGGCAGGAAGAATTGGTGGACTAGGTAGTCCGCGAATCCGAAAAGACGAGCACGTATATCTGCGGTTTCATGCTCCATGTCAATGGCTAGCCCATCAGGTGGCAGTTTTATGGCGTCAAAGAACGCTCGCAGGAAATGATCATGAGCTGTAGCGTCTTGTTGAAGCTCCTTTGCGTGCTCGTAAACCAGGCGAACAAACAAGGGTCGGTTGTATTCGCTCGTACCAGAGTCAGGATCTTCATCCTTGCAGTTGCTCAGGACCTCGTAGAAGCGTTGCTCCGCTGAAAAGTCCAATGGATCGTCGAGCGAGTCTTGGTGACGATAGTTAGGGTGTGCCATAGTGCAAGCTCGCTGTGTTTGAGAGTATGGGAGACAAGTTGAGATTTGTAATCGATGGTCGAGGGTTTGCGACTCGTGGATGGCTGCCTCAATTACAATATATATGAAGGTGACATGCGTGGGGTGGAGCTCTGTAGGCAGCCATCCGTCAATAACCTTAGAAGAATACTATAGCTCCTGCTGGACAGGTAGCAAATAGCGTCACGCAAATGACCCGGCAGTATTGCCATTGCATTTCGGCGATTATTTTTTGTTCATATTCTACCGGCTTAGCAGCTGTCATACATCGTGGCTGTAGGGGCTGTAAATGACAAAATACGTTGAAATGGGGAAGAATCTGTCGCTTTCAACGTCCAAGACAGGTTTGCAAAACGTCGCATGCCAGATCGCACACTGTGAATTTGCCCATTTACAGCCAGCGTACGAAAACTAACGATGCACCAGCACAAGAAACACAAAGAGGAAATATAAATTCAGCTTCCTCCCGATCCCCTTCAGCTCCCAGCATCCAGTGCACAACCAATCATCAAACTTGGAAATGGAATAGAAATGCACATGTAAACGCAGCAAAGACAGCAACAGCGCGAATATTGCAGATTTATGTAAACAATGTACCAACTTTTTTTTGCATCAAGCTGGCACAAAACAAAAACGCCAAATCTCCATGTGTACAAGCGGACCAGCAAGCCCAGTCGAGTCGTAAAAGTACGCCTCCCCAAAAGGAACAAAAGACAGCGCCACAGCTGGTGGAAGCCGGCCAACAGTGGTTGAGCATAATCAGCCGGTTCCCAGTCAGCAGGGCGTCAGACGGTCGACAAGTCAAACAGGCTGCTAGCCCATCGACTGACTGTCTTCACCCCCGCGAAGGGCCAGCAGCGCACGTACGTCGTGCACATACTGCAGGCCTTCAAGCATCGGCACCAGGTGCATCAAGTCGTTATCCGTGGGGTCGTTGATCCAGCCTTGGATCGGAATGGCATTGTCTGCATTTGTCAGTACACACGAATAGTCAAAGAAAAGGCACAAGAAGAGCGGCCTACCCTCGTGAAACAGATAGCTCAGCGGGCTATTATCCAGAATCATGACCTTGCTCAGGTCAGGCTCTACCGAGCTCAGGTCCTTGATGTATGCCCCTTGTCGGTATGTGCAGTGTTGCCGGTAGTAGCGCGCAGAGAAGAACTTGCGCTCCGACTCGAGCCAGTCAATCACCGGGTCTGCGTACTCTTGCACCGACGCCGTAAACACCACCAGATTGTACCACTTGCAGATGCGCCGCAGGAACTCGTCGCAGTAAGGTCGCTTGTTGACCCAGTACAGAATTGGATGCTGCGCCATGCCCGCGCCGCCGCCACCACCGAGTCCCAGAGAAGCCGCGTTAAGGCTGACCTCGATCATGTGGCCGCTGTTGAGGCGCCCGCCCTTGGACATGCTGTGGATGAGCGTCTCATCCAGGTCCAGAATCAGCGTCTTCTGCTGCTTGCGGGAGGGCTCAAAGTTGATGTACGATGGTTGTCGGCGGGGAATGAGCGGTCGGGGAGGGGCGGGTGCCTTGGGGTACTTGGTAAGGGCGGCGTGGGGAGAGGTGGGCGACTTGAGATGGGCCGACAGCTCCTGGCCGTACTCGCTGAGCTTGGTGCGTGGTGCTGCAGACTGCGTCTTACGGTGCTGCTTGCGTTGGCGGGTGGCGTCGTCGTTGTTCAGCTTGATTCGTATCGACCGGCGCGACGACCCGCCTTCCTCGGAGGACTGTAGCGACTTGGATCGGTTGTGGTGGCTGCTGGTGGAGGGGGTCTGAGAATGGTCGGAGTCGGATTCGGAAGACATGGAAGACGATGTGCCTGGGCGTGCGTTGGCGGGCGGTGCTAGCATATTGTTGTAGCCGGAGGAGGGTGTGTGCGAGTCGGCTGACTCGCTGTCACCGTGCGCCTGGTTGCTGCCATAGGCCGCTTTCCGCCTCGAGTTGGGATACACCCCGAACAGCTTCTTAAGCTGCGACATGGGAGCAAATACATCCTCGTCATCGTAGAAGCAGGCAATGAGATAGACCCCGGGAGAGGCGAGCGCGGAGAGGAACCAGCGGAGAGAGTTGACGACGCTCGCCAGCACGCGCCGGGGTAGCCATTGCCCACGCGAGGTGTGCCACGGCTCTGACGATTCCCTGCCTTCAGACAAGAGCGGCGTCTGCTCCGAGGGCGCCGACTTTTCATCATGGGAGCCTTCAAAGGTGTCGGGAAAGGGCTCCGTATCGTGGCCCTGGGGACCATCACCATCGTGAGCGTCGTGGAGCTTCTCGTCGATGCCGGGCAGTTCTAGGCTCATCGAGGTGAGACTGTTGGTTCGTGTAGGGGATGCGCTGGACGACGGCGACACGCGCGAGGTGATGATGTTGAGCGAGTTCATGGTGGCTTAGGGGCGACCAGCCATGGGCCGACGGAGCGCAAGACAAAATGTACAGGTTTTGGCCGGGCGTCGTGCGCGGGAAGGGCGGCCTCGTTGTGTTTGTTTCAAATCTCTCGCGATACGGGTGCCGACGCTACAAGCTGTGCTGGGCGGGCAGCGGCGGCGATGGGGGGCGAGAGTCGCGGAGGCGCGGATGCCTCTGGGCCGGGTTATGCCGACGATGTTTTTCTGGCGTTGTTGTGGTCGCGGCAGCCGAGCCAATTCAACAGGTCGGGCAGGGTTGGAAGGGGAGTGATTAGAGGCGGCTGCGTGGTAGGAGATGGAGATGCATGCGCAGCGAATGGGGGACTGCTCGCGGGGATGCGGAAGCGGAGGGCGGCAGTGATGCGAGGGGAGCGGACTCGGGTGTGGTTGAGGTTTTGAGGGGGAGCTGTCAGCGTTGAGAATTGTCGGGACCTCGTTCAAGCCTCAAGCCCCGGGGCGTTGCCGTCGTCTTGGATTGGCCGCTTGTCTGGATTGGGGCAGGCGGACCGGGCGGCTTTCATGGCTTTCATTCGCCGGATGGGCGAGCTTCAGCGGGCTTTACAGGCTTTACAGGCTTTATTACAGAGCATCGCCTCGCTGCGGCGGAAGCTCCAGCGAGCTGACTCGCCGCAGATCTAGCGGGTTTTACCACTGTAACCGCTGCTTCGGGACCGCCACCGCGCCAGAACCTCCGCTGGGTGCTAGAGCCCCGGTGAGCCCCGCCAAATGATGACTTGAACATCCGTTTCGCGTTGCATCGCGGCATTCCTTTTACTGTCTATCGAACCCCATTTGCCTTGTTGGGCTGATCGTATACTCTCCGCTCATTATGGGCTATCCGCTGGTAGCTCTTCACCAGTTCAGGTTCAGGGTCTAGCATCATGCGTTACTACTACATATCTTGAGCACATAGGGGCAGTAGTACTGGATCTGTCTAAAGATGCCCGGAATTGATCGAAAAGCAATTCTACCGAAAATCAGTTACTTCTATAAACCAAGACTTCATCTTCATTACTCGCTCAATTAATCTATTTTGTTGCCGACCTGCACATCATCTTGTCGCGGTAGTGGGGCTTTTCCCGACGACTAGGCGGCAACTCAGCCGCCCTACACTTTTTTTAAACCACCACGCATCTCCCCCATCGTTTTGCTTCTTCCTACCCAATAACTATCAATCACTGCCGTCGGTTTCTCATTTTTTTTCTCTCACGGCTGTGCTCTCTCGAAGCAAGCGCAGCCAAGCTTCGCTGGCAGCGCCCAGCCACCATGAGCTCCCAAAAATATGCATTCCTTCCCATGGATGATGGCGAAGTTGGCCCTCAAAAAGTAACAAAGGAAAAGAAGCGCCGCAGCCACCGCAAAGATCGCGATGACGACCGACACAGAGACCGCGACGATAGACCCTCCAAATCCTCAAGGCATCGCCATCGCAGCCGCTCCAAATCTCCCCGCCCTTCTCAGAACGACCACTCCAAGTCCTACCGCAAGCGCGACGACAAGGTCACGTTCGACGACCGTTGGGCTGACGAGGCGCCTCCCTCTGACGATCCTGATCAAGGCGAAGAAGAGCCCGAGTTTGAAGAATCAGCCAGCAAGCGAGTGAAGCTACAACATCAAGAGCCCGCTGACGAGGACCTCTCTGACGGCGCCAAAGAAGAGCGTGATCGTCGGCGCGATCAAGACGAACGAGAAGCCTTCTCGAAGCGCTTAAAAGAAAAGGATGACTCGCGCTCAAAAAAGGGGCATCGTGATGGTGAGGTCACAGCAAGAAGGCGTCTGGGTGATGACGCCGCTGCACGGGACGCTGCTCTCCCCGATATACGCGAACGGTCGCGACAAGAATACCTCAAGAAGCGAGAGACGGAGCGCCTAGCCTTGCTGCGCAAACAAGTCGCTGAAGAAACAGCTGAGCTTCAGAGCGGTGTCCGACTATCCGACAGAGAACGAGCCGACTTCGCAAAGAATAGGGAGATCCTGCGCCTGGCCGAAGAACGGCTCAAGATTGACGACCACCGCGATGGCTATGTTATGCCCGAGGACTACCTCACAGAAAAGGGCAAGATGGATAGGAAGAAAAAAGAAGAAGCTCTATACAAACGCTACGTGGAAAAAGACGAATTCGGCCAGGAAAAGTTTGTCACAGAGCACGAGGAATGGGAGCGCGAGCAGACGCTCAAGGCCAAGGCGCAGATTTCTCGGCCTGAGCTCCAAAACACAGAATACGATTATGTCATGGACGACAGCCAATACATCAATTGGAGTCTCGATTCGCGCATGCCCAGCGAGCGGGATACCATGACGGCTGAACAGCGCTTCATGGAGCAGCAGCTCGACGCGGCAGAGAAAAAGGCCCTGACGATGCAGGAAACGCGAAAGAGCCTCCCAATCTACCAGTACCGAGACGAATTCCTGGCTGCCCTCGAGCAGCACCAGGTCTTAGTAATTGTCGGTGAAACCGGTAGTGGTAAAACGACACAGCTGCCCCAATATCTCCACGAGGCGGGCTATACCAAAGGCGGCCTCAAAGTTGGCTGCACGCAACCGCGCCGAGTCGCAGCCATGAGTGTGGCTACGCGTGTCGCCGAAGAAGTCGGCGTCAAGGTTGGCAACGAAGTCGGCTACTCGGTTCGTTTCGAGGATTGCACAAGCGACAAAACGGTCCTCAAGTACATGACTGATGGTATGCTGCTGCGAGAATTCATGACGGAGCCCGATCTAGGCGGCTATTCCGCTCTCATGATTGACGAGGCCCACGAGCGTACTGTCCATACTGATATTCTATTGGCCTTGCTCAAGGATCTCTCCCGCGAGCGCAAGGACCTGAAGCTGCTTATTTCTTCCGCCACCATGAATGCCGAAAAGTTTGCCTCGTACTTTGACGACTGTCCCATTTTCAACATTCCCGGCCGTCGCTACCCTGTCGACATTTACTACACCCCCGCCCCCGAGGCCAACTACCTCGCCGCCGCCATCACCACCGTCTTCCAAATTCACACGACCCAGGACAAAGGCGACATCCTCATCTTCCTTACTGGTCAGGACGAGATTGAGGCGGCCGAGCAGGAAATCGCCGAGACGGCTAAGAAGCTCGGCAGTCGCGTCAAAGAGCTCGTCATCTGTCCCATCTACGCCAACCTGCCGTCGGAGCTGCAGACGAAGATCTTTGAGCCGACGCCAGCCAACGCGCGCAAGGTCGTCCTGGCGACCAACATTGCCGAGACGAGTTTGACCATTGACGGAATCGTCTACGTAATTGACCCTGGCTACGTCAAGGAAAACATGTACAACCCCGCCACGGGCATGTCCAACCTCATCGTAGTGCCATGCTCGCGCGCCTCGGCCAACCAGCGCAGCGGTCGTGCCGGCCGTGTCGGCCCCGGTAAGTGCTTCCGGCTGTACACCAAATTCGCCTACATGAATGAAATGGACGAGTCTACGACGCCCGAGATTCAGCGCACCAACCTCAACAGCGTCGTGTTGCAGCTCAAGTCGCTCGGCATCAACGAGCTGCTGGATTTCGAGTTCATGGACCCGCCGCCGACGGAAGCCCTCATCGGCGCCCTTAACCAACTCTTTGCCCTGCAGGGGCTCAACCACCGCGGCGAGCTGACCAAGCTGGGCCGACAGATGGCCGAGTTTCCCACGGACCCGATGCTGGCCAAGGCGGTGCTGGCGGCAGACAAGGAGGGCTGCGTGGACGAGGTGCTCGCCATCGTGTCCATGCTCGGCGAGGCCTCGGCGCTCTTCTTCCGGCCCAAGGACAAGAAGATCCACGCCGACAGCGCGCGCAACCGCTTCACAGTCAAAGACGGCGGCGACCACGTCACGCTCCTCAACGTGTGGAACCAGTGGGTGGACAGCGACTACTCGCCCATCTGGTCCAAAGAGAACTTTTTGCAGCAGCGCTCGCTGACGCGGGCGCGCGACGTGCGCGACCAGCTGGCCAAGCTATGCGAGCGCGTCGAGGTGGCCCCCTCGACGTGCGGCGCGAGCAACCTGCGGCCCATCAAGCGCGCCATCACCGCCGGCTTCTTCCCCAACGCGGCGCGCCTGCAGCGCAGCGGCGACTGCTACCGCACCGTCAAGAGCAACGCCACCGTGTGGGTGCACCCCAGCAGCGTCTGCATGGCCGTCGACCCGCCCGAGAAAATGGTCGTCTACTTTGAGCTCGTCCAGACCACCAAGGAGTACATGCGCAGCGTCATGCCCATCGAGCCCGCCTGGCTCGCCGAGCTGGCGCCCCATTTTCACAAGAAAAAGGACATTGAGCAGCTCGAGGACAAGAAGATGCCCAAGCAGCGGTAGACGCACTGTCGGCAAATGTACGGTTGAAGCCTGCGCAAGCACTCCAGCGATGGAGGCACCCACACATACTTAGCATACATATACAGCATATACACAAGCAACATCAGAACACCAGAAGAAGACCTCTTATCTATATCTTCACGGCCCTACGATTTATTGTACATGCATACCAACAATATCCATTCTACACGTGCTACAAAGTAAGCTCTCGTCCATCATGTACACGCTCATCTTCAATAACTTGACCATTCAGGCGAGGGTCTTCCAGAGACTCCTGCCACCTATCAAGGAGCTAGTATTTGCGATTGTCGAGTTTAGTCTATGAGTTTGGATGCCATTGCCACTGCGGCATCGTCCCGCTTCTCCGGTAAAACTAATGCTCTACTCTCAAGTTCTCGCATCTTCAACTTGACAAACCCCTCCATGGTAGCCACCTCGCGCTCGCTCAACATATCAAGTCTGGCGCGGTGGTCACCCAACTCATTGTGTCCGTAGCTGCTAGGGTCAATGAACCTCCAGAATATAAAGTCGAATGCCCAGCTGTTTCTAGCTGCATAATTGATCAACCAAGACTGATCGTCCCATCTCCTCCGCATCTGCTGCGATAACGGGACGAGGCTGGGGCAGGCGGATATCGAACCACCGGTATTCTTTTTCTCCTCATCCTCCAAAACGCTCAGAAATGTATTCAGTCGGGGCTCGTACGCTTCCATCCATGATGCATAGCCCCCAGGCCAATATTCTGGGCTTTTCAGTAACAGCCACCACGGCGGATCCAAAGAAAATTGCGCCGGCGCAGCGTAAGCAAATTCCCAGTCTACAACAGCGACCACTCGAAGGTTTTCATCGATCAAAACGTTGGACGGGCGCAAGTCCTCAGAGTACAATCGAAATCCAGCGTCGTCTTCATGGCCATCGCCAGTGTCAAACTGGCCGCTCATTGCTAGCCGTTGAAACAGCCGACGGGAGACAAATTTGTCGCGCGCATCGTCCTCGTCCAAGATGGCATCATTGCGCTGCAGAGCCGCTTGTAACATATGCATATCGGCCAGTGCCGAGTACCATTGCTTGGATGTAGTGTAGGGCTGCGAGGGAAGGAGTTCTGGTGGGACACCAGCAAACTCGACCAGAGAGTTCATGTTTTGGATGAGGGGCCGGCCAGACGCTGAGGTTAGGCCATGGCTGCCCTGGACTAGTGAGCCAATTTGTGGAAATGATAGTGTAGATAGCTGTAGTAGAATGTTGGCCATCTGCCCGTAGAGGAGCCTAAGTTCAGATTCGCTGATATTGGCGTTCAAGGTATGGGGTTCGTTTGGTGGAAGAAGTGGATCGTTTAAAGCGTCAGATAGAGTTCTTTCATGATCTATATAGTCCATAATGATAAAAGGACCAAGACCAGTGGGGTTTTCTGCACCGGTTCCGTGGTGATATATGCGCGGCACCGGAATCGTCGTGTTCGCAGCTACGTAACGCATAGTAGCCACTTCGTAGCTGACCTTTTCCTCCGGGAACTTGACAATGCCTGTTCAATATTAGCAGTGTTGATTGTGCCATTGATAGTTTCGTGTGTGATGACGCAGATTACCTTTGCGGGGGATTCTCATCAATGCCGATGAGCCGTCCTTGTACTGCAACCGAAAAGCAATGTTGTATCCGCCTTGAATCGGTCGGTGGAGCTCCATCGGTACTCCAGGCCGATATCTCGTGATCAGGTGGGCAACTGCACGGTACGTTTCCGCATTGTGTAGTGACCTCTCCCAATTGTCGACGTCTTTGTCACTATTTTCCCAAGCAAGGTCGTCCTTCTCCATACGGATGTATCTGAGCTTGAGGGGCATTGTGTTCATAACCGATGAGCGGTGTCTGGCTAGGATGCAAGAGGCGAAAACAAATCTCTGCCCGCCTTGGGTGAAATACAGAGCCCGTCAGGGGTTTAAGCTGACACGGCTTCCAACAGACAGGGCAAATGCGGGTCGTGAGCACGAGGCTACCCCGCGCACGCTCAGCATCAGATAGCCGCCTTTTTCCAACTAATGCGCGTCAAGGTTCAGCAACAGCTCACCCCAGTACAAGCCTCACTTCGCAGGTTGGAACTCATCTACTCTTGGGCACGGGCTTAAGAAACCTAAGTTTGCAGCATTGCGTCTTAAAGCACCGGCGCCAACTCTCAAGATGTGCAAACATCTCGCGCAGACAGTACTATTGCGAGAAATATAAAGCTACTCCGAAGCATACTTATACACACCAAACCTGGGCGGAATGCCGAAAGGCGAAAGCACGGGGACATCGCTGCGTGGGCGCTGCGCCCGAGAAGACGGCACGGGGAACGTCATCGTTCTTGGGTCTGCGACGAGGCCCGGAGACTGTCCCATGTGCCCGCCAGAGCTTCCGAAGGATCATTGACCACGTCCTGTTGTGCCTACTTTCGGTGCCTCAGCCACCAAGTGATAGGCAGGATAGTAACGAGGGCGAGCATGAGGGGACTAGCAAACGAGGACAATTGTGTCTGTTTACTTGGTGGCAGAATACCTGACAAGATCAGTTAGCATCGAAAGGCCCGCGCCTTCATGTGGTTGTGTACCTTTGCTCATGTCCTCCAATACCTCTGTCATTGAGGAGTACTGTCCTTTCCAGCATCGAAGAATGACATGTCCGGCTGGAACATCTTCTAGAGATGGGAATTGGCCTTGGCCGAAGAACTTTTCAATCTCAGATGCATCTTTGTCGTGAAAGGGTGTGTGGCCAGTCATGACTTCATAAAGTGTTGATCCTAGCGCAAAATGCTCTCGCTTGATAGAGACTGAAGTGTCGCCTGGAAATGAATGGCTAATCTCGTAGACTGTTAGGAAAGGCAGTCCGTCAATAGACGAGCCCGCAAAATCGCCGATCCTAGCGTCCAGATTTGCATCGAGGAAGATATTATTGCATGATAGATCGCCATGCAAAACGCCTTTGCTGTGGAGAAAAGCAACGCCGGAAGCGACTTGCTCGGCCCAGCAAAGACGACGCTTCAGGAGAATAGGCTGGTGAGTTGTTGCGCGGTACTGTCGGATTGAGCCATTCTGCTGGAATTGGAGTAGTAGACTGCCATCTAATACACCAAAGAACGGGACGATACGACTATGAGATTCTTACAATAGACGATAAGGTAAGAGGTCTCTATAGGTAGTATAAAGCAATAAATAGCGATTTTTCTTGCCTTAGGTAGTATAGAGGAATAGTAATTAGTCTATCTCTTCTTTTATCCTAACTATCTATAGTTTTTAATAACTACTAATTAGTATTAGAAGTAAGGTGTATGTAAATAATAATAAAATAATAAATAATGTTAATTTGGTTCCTAATGATTAAGATAACTAACTGTTAAACGCTGCCTTCCTTGATGGCTGGAATTAAGGAAGACCCACGAGAGTGGGTCTTCCACCAGCACTGGCCAATCAGAGGCCAGCATCGAATTGGGTGCTTGCGCAGGTTCAACAGTAAGAATCACACCACAAGCTCTCTCACAACCAAGGGGAACAAGCTTGATTAGTCGTGGCACAGCAAGCTAGGCGTATTGATAGAGTGCAAACAGCTTCATGAAGCCGTGTGAAACTAAACACCTTGTAACCAACAAAAAACCTTTCGCGATGATCACCGGAGCCCCGCTGGCAACTTCCGAAGAAAATATGGTTCCTCGGCTCGCCTCCTCGCAAACAAGAACAGCTACCAAAAAAACGTGCGGTCTCCTTGTAGTAAATGTCAAATACAAGGTCATAGAAGTGGTGCAAGATGCTACCCTTTGCGAGGTAGAAGCAGCCCATAAGCTAGGCGGAATTTACAGCGGGTAGTCCAAAACCCACAGCGGGCGCTGTTAACCAAGCGGGGCGCTCCAGTCGGTAGCGTGCTTATATCAGCAGCGTGACCTCTCCTTATTTGTACTATGGAGCCAACTCCGTACGACAAACAACACAACCCGAAGTAAAACAAAGCAAAGAAAGCAAAGCATGGTAATAAAACGTTAGGCAAGTCGCCGCCGTCATCAACACAGTAGCCCTCATGACAGCGGCACAATCAGAATTTATGCTAGATTATAACGAAGCCAAACTTCCGGTATCGTCCCGCAAACGCAATGCCGTGGCGGGGCCTAACACCGTCACTACGCGTGCCGCAAAGCGCCGCTGCGCCCAAGTTGCGCGACATAATCAACGGGGCCCTAATAACGCTACACTAATGTCTCTCGATGCCGCCATGCGAGCCGATTGTCGACGTCGTCTCTACGTGCACCCGATTGCCTGGACGCCACACCACCTTGAGCTACTACGCGTCCACTTTAACAAAGCGAAACCTCTTAGTCGCTAAGGCATGGCCGACGCCCAAGCTGGCTCCGATACGAACAATGAACAGGCGCACGCAACAGACCTCCCTTGGAACGTGGAAGACAGTCTGCGTGCGATGGAATGCTTAGTGGGCTGGAGCACGGACCTACAGAGAGCAGCGATGGCAGCTTTACTACGGAGCTTTAGGCTGACGCGGATTAGGTACGTCTCCAGAGAGAAAACGAGAAGAAAAAGACGACGAAGAACAGCAGCTAACACTTGTGTGCCAGGTACTAGGACCGAATCGAGATGCAGTTTAGAGGGGAAACTGTTTGCCGTTTACATGTACAGGGCGTATAGACGGCCAGGACAGGAGACCGAATGATGATTTCTACCAACTTCGATGCGATATCCGAGGCGCGACACAAGTGGGTGCACGGAGGTAAAGGGAGAGCTGGTCAGAACTACGGTGCCGGGTTCATCGTGAGGCGCAAGAAGGAAAAGGCGCTGCAGCCCACAAGGGCCTACCGGGATCCATACATCTGCAGCCTGCTCATCGCGCTGGCGCAGGCGCACAGGAAGTTGGCCCCCGAAGCGCCATGCTGGAAGGTGCTCCTGCTCGCTGTTCCGGGCGTCGGCGCGCAGCAGCTCTACTGCTACCAAGGTTGGGTGCCCGCGGGCCTCCTCCGGAGGCTGGACGAGCCGTCGGCCGCGGTAGCCTGTATGGACGTGGCGATTCGTATCTCGACGATAAGCCTAGCGACGCCGCAAAACGCAGCGCGCCGCGTTTGGGAGGTGTTGCATGAGGAAGAACTTGTGTGAGAAAATAAGGTGGAAGGGGGGGTAAAGGAGAGAAGAGGAGGCAGATGTCCAAGGTTGCCACTAGACTCATCCTAATGACTACATTATAGAGGCCGCAAAAATTTGGCTTATCTGTATCTTGCGAAAGGATGTACTGATAATACGCTGCCCTTGCTCAAGGCTACTAATGTGCCCCGAGAAACAGCCACTCACAGGCTCGCGCGGGGCAACGGTTCAAGACTTATTTTTAACTGCTGTCACTAGTTATCTGGCTAACATGAAGTCAAGAATCTGTTGGGTGCCGGTTCTTAAAAGTCGCAGAGAACCTGATGCCGGCTCGGGTCGTTGTGACTTGTGACGCGCGACCTCTTCATATCTCGGGAGGCACTCTCTCCGCATTGTCATTGGGGAACACAAATGGCAGCAGTACAAGTTCTGCCCCTTTTCCTAATCACCGTCTTCAAGGTCCCCCCATGGCACCACATAGTAAGTATTGCGGTAAGTATTGCGAGCATATTGGCCCCGTGCTCCTCCCCGTCCCCGGTAACTCGTCCGGCGTCGACCGGACCACGCCCTCTCCCCAGCGCAGCTTCGTCGTATCAGGTAGCGGCTCCAGCTGCGGCTCCTGGTAGTTGGCGCCGACGGGCTGCGCGTACGCAGTAGTCCGCCTCTCTTGCGGCTGGTACGTACTTGATTTCCGTGAACCATTTCATCTCGGGAAAGCGCATAAGCAGCGCGTACTCCACCCCGCCCTCGCAAATGTTTGTCGTGAATCTCGAGAAGCATTCCTCCGTGTCCGGGGAGATTCCGACGTCCTCGATCGCCGCCCAGGCGCCGGGGTCCACCTCGCGTCGAATTAGCTCGTCCCGCCCATTCACTCTAAAATCGAGTGTTTTAGGGAGAATTGGGGTTTCCAGGAAGAAGAAGGCGGCCTCGGCACAAAAAAAGAGTACATCTGAGGATGGCCGGAAGAAGACGTCGCGGTCGAAGTCCAGAAAGACGCCGCTTTTCACGACCTCATCCCGCCAAGCGCGGCACACGCATAGCAAATCGGCCCCCAGTTCCGGGACGGAAACCGTGAGCCTAGTTTCCTCTCGCCAATGGGGTTGTTCCCACCTGACCTCGATGATGCGCTTAGGCAATGCAGCTTTGACGATCATGTACTCGAGCTCCCGCGGAAGCCGGCGGGGCGGCAACGATGCTGAGTCGGGCAGGGTCTTCAGCGAGCGTTTCATCGCCTTCGCCAGTTTTCTTATAATCTTCCTTATGTTCTTAAAGCACAGCGAGCATTTCGTCCTCTTCCCTGTTTTCTTATGGCGTAGCGAGCGTTTCGTCTTCTTCCCTATTTTCTTATGGCGTAGCAAGGGTTTCGTCGCCTTCGCCAGTTTTCTCGTCCTCTTCCTTGTGTT
>NW_006271978.1:381377-432441 GCF_000225605.1 Cordyceps militaris CM01 | reverse complement strand
TTTCCTCCTCTTCCCTGTTTTCTTATGGCGCAGCAAGGGTTTCGTCCTCTTCGCTGTTTTCTTATGGTGCAGCGAGGGTCCCGTCATCTTGGCTGTTTTCTTATAACGCGAGCTGTTTGTTTGGCAAGAGAAGGTTCGAAAATGGAATATATCGACTGTATGCTGAACGACGGTGGCTGCAGAGCTGGCTTGTGAGTGGTGTAGTCGCTCTGCAGGCTGGAGTAGAGCCGTGGTGTGTTTTCCAGGAAGAGAGCTCCTAAAGCCTCAAATTTGTACACACAAGCAAAGAGTGACTGTGTCAGCCTAATAGAAGAATGACAACGTGGAATGTTCTTAAGGGGGGGGTCGTTGTGCGCTGTGCGCTGTGCTCAGCCATGCGACATATGGACTTCAGAGTTGGACCTGTGACGGATACGTGTCATACCACCTGATTATGCGTGCCCGTCATTGCTCTCAGGCTGACCGTCGCAAGGACAGTTGACTTGCTCATAGTGCTGTGCAACCCAAGCCAGCCGACGTCTGCCTGTCTCCGGACCCTTGCACGCCAACGGCTTCGGATCTTCTTTGTGTTTAGAGAACGTAGTACAACAACTCCTTGCTCACGTGCTCCCAGCGGTTGGGACTTGCATCGTTCAATCTTGAGTCCATGGTCTGTGTTTCCTATCAGTTTGCCTTGACCGCCTGAAGTTGTCGGGACAAGGCCAAAGTGGAACATGATAACCCGAAGAACCTTGGGAGACTCTGTTGTAGGTTTCCCCAAGAAAATCAATAAAAGGGTTTACTCTGGAATGGCTTTTAGCGCCAACGGTTCCTGTCCGACGTTTGACAGGCTGCCAGGCGCCCAGTACTATGTACCACCCGCAACCTTGACAACCCAGTACGTCTGACAGCAACTCCTACTTCAATAATACACTTACTACCCCTACTTCTTTCGCTTCTATACCTACTACCTCTTTTGTCGAGAGGATTATTTTCTATTGTTTCCGACTCTGAAAGGCAGCCCTGAGGAACTCGTAGCCAAGTGCGACAAGATACTAAGAGTGTGTTCTGAAGAAAGCGGCTTAGAGCAGACGCAAGAAGCGTTCAAAGCAGCTGTGGCTCAGAATGTCAAGCAATAATGCGACATCTTACTGGCGAAAGGAAATATCGACGCGGTGATCGAGTGTAAACCCAAGTTTCTCTCCTTTGTAGATGAGGGAGGGGGTTGCATGATGATGAGAGCAACAACTTGATCGAAATCCTTCAGCTCTTCCTTGCGCAGGCCGCGGGAATACGGCACCATCGACAGGCTGATCTTTGACGTGCGGCGGATAAAGGGCATACAAAGGCTGGTCAACGCTTCTGAGGAACGTGGCAACAGCCACTGACACGTTACTAAAATGGTGTGTTACCAGCGCTGACCTTGGCACCGTGGGTGAGGACAGATATACAGCGCTTCAAGACTGTGGTTGCGTTGAATAAAGACGGCGGTTGCGTTGGATAAAGAGGCTGCCTTGGATAAAGACAGTGGTTGCCTTGAATACAGACAGTGAGTGTGTTGGACTGCGGTCGCACATTAGCCAAGGTCCCGCCATTCAAAACGTGTGCAACTCGGAGTATGCAGAAAATTCATTCCTTACTTGTCAAAACCTAAGTGGTGCCTAAAAGTAATCTAGAATAGCACATGTTCACCCTCAGTTCCAGGCAACGATTGGATCCATCCCGTCACACACACCTCTCAACAAAGCAGCCTACCCATCGCTCGCGAGCCGCCTTTGTCCCGACGGAAGCAGCCGTCCAATAATTGTCTCTTTTATCGCTATTTTCTGGCCAGTGGGCCGGCCCACGTTCTATGGGAGCATAACCCACTGCAAACCTCACCATGTCGACAACTTGGGCGGTCAACCCAGTGAAAATCCCGAATTTATTTACAGAAACAAATTTTTGCTTCCCTCGGCTGCAAAAAGAAAAAGCAACCACTGCCTGCCGCAGATGTGTAGTTACTCCGTAAAACAAGATGCAACAGCGGTGGAAAATAAGACTCCCCATACTCTGGGGACTGGGGTAAATACACCAGGCACGGGCCCCCAAGTTCCCATCATCAACCCTGAACAAGTGTGGGGAGTGCCGAGAGAGAGGCTGAAGTGGACAAGAAAACTCTATGTAGTTATGAGGGAAATGCAAATAACTAGCAGCCTTCAAAAGGGACAAAGATGCAGCTAAGAAAGCCGGAGCAGTAGCCGGCGTCGCGCGATCGGGAGGGGCGCAAAGTGGCGGCGCCTTCGGAAAGCCAAAGGGAATAAACCAAAAACGCCACCAAAAGAGGAAAAAAGGAAAGCTGAGCTGTCAAATTGCATGCCGCAACTACATACATACGCCGAGCCTTTTTCAAGCTCACCTAGTCCGGGATCTTGAGCAATTAGCGGCTGGCTTGTGGATTCTAGTCCTGACTCTTTCTGCTTGCCAAGACCCAGCAAGGCATGTTACTCCGTTGGATAATGAATGACGGCGTGAAATGGAGAGAAAAATCTCTTCACCTTCCCAGGGCTCCCCCAGATATCGTTTTGAAAGGAGCCAATGAAGCGTAGATAATCGGGAACCCCACGGGTTCCTATCTGATGCAACGCGGCCCTTGAATCTTGCGTCTGGGGCGTCGTGGAACCATCTTGCCTTGCGTCGACTTGTTCTGGTGCATTGCGCTCAATCTTTCCTCATTTGCTGCAAGGACCCTTGGCAGAAGGCGCTTTTCTGCTTCTACTTTTCTTGGCCAGAATCGGCTGACGTCGGAGGAGCGAGAGTTGACGAACCCCCTCCTCCTAGCAGAAGCTACCCGCCCCCAGAGTTTTCATTTTTTTATTTTTTTTGCTGGAGCCCTCTATTATTTTCACAAACCTTTTATACCTCCTGTAGTCGTGCATTCTCCAAGCTTACTTTCTCTTCTCTCCTCCTTCTTCCTGTCGTCTGCTGGGTGCTTCACACTTCCTCGCTTCAGACCACGACTGTGACAGCAACCATGACCAACAACCAAGACATGATCGAGAAACCGCGCGCCGGGGTCGATACCACCGTCGCCGATCCAGAAAAGATCCAGGAAAGGTCGAGCTTCGAAGACGATGCCTCCAAGACGCCGCAAGTGGGCGTCGTAGGCGATGCGCACCCCGGCGACGATGACAACCTCTTTGGCGGCGGCAAGACCTACCGCACCCTGGGCATGTGGGACACGACGCTCGTCCTGGCCACCAACCAGGTCGGCCTCGGTATCCTCACGCTGCCCGCCATTCTCAAGACGCTGGGTCTCGTGCCCGGCCTCGTCGCCATTGTCGGGCTCGGCGTCGTGTCCTGGTACACGGCCTACGAGCTGCTGCAATTCTACCGCGCGCACCCCCACGTTGTCAACATGGTCGACATGGCACGCATTGTCGGCGGCCGCCCTCTCGAGCTCATCTTTGGCGTCGGTCTGCTGTTCAAGGTCATGATGACGTGCGGCTCCGCCACCGTTACCCTCTCGATTGCCTTCAACACGCTGTCCAACCACTCGACCTGCACCGTCGCTTTTGCCGCCGCTGGTGCCTTTTGTTGCTGGGTCCTGTGTCTGCCGCGCACATTCAAGTTTGTCGCTCAGGCGGGTTTGCCCGCAACAATCAGCATCATCGTGGCCGTCTTCATCGTCATCATCAGCCTTGGCGTAGCGGGCCACCCCCGTGGCGAGGTGCAAGGCTGGGCCAAGGAAGTGGTCATCATCGGTCACCCCAGCTTCCGTGAAGGCGTTACCGCATGCCTCAAGGTGTGCTATGCGTATGCTGGCAATGTTGGGTTCGTCTCGTACATGGCCGAGATGAAGAATCCTTCCCGCGACTTTCCCAAGGCCCTCACGATTCTGCAAGTCTTCTCCGTGCTCCTATACGTCCTCACCGCGGTGACCATTTATGCTCTCTCCGGTCAGACAGTGCGTTCGCCCGCCCTCGGCTCCGCCCCCGATATCCCTGCCAAGGTCGCCTATGCCATTGCACTGCCTGCGATTCTATCCACGGGTATGGTCTTTGGTCATACTGCCGTCAAGTACATATACGTCGTTGTCCTGCGCGCCACCAAGACGACGCACCGAGCCACAGAAAACTCGCTACGCTCGTGGGGGCTCTGGGTTGGCAGCGCCAGTCTGTTTTGGGTTCTTGCCTTTGTCCTGGCCAGCGCCATTCCCATCTTTGACTCGATCGTGTCCATTTCCTCGGCGACCTTTGTGGCATGGTTCACATTCGGCGTCAGCGGCGTTTTCTGGTATCATCGTAACTGGCAGGAAAAGTTTGCCCGCAAGAATATTCCCCTAGCCATTGTCAACGCCCTGCTTATCCTCCAGTCGCTGTTTATGAATGGCGTCGGCATGTGGGCGTCTGTCGAGGGTCTGCTAGACGTTTACAACACGCCCGGCAAACTTGAGGGCTCTTTTACCTGTGCTGATAACTCGATTTTCTGAGGTCGTCGAATTGAGCGACTTGGTGGCGGCGTTTGGAATATGTATATAAAATATAGCGAATCATGAATTCCTCCAGGCCCGTTTATGCAATGTTGAGTCTGTCGATGTATACCAGCAGTCGTAGTTCTGGAAGCGCTGTTCTTTGACGCATTGTAGGTGTTTCCGGGTTCGTGGATATCATGTCAGTAACGCCGCGGCATGGTGTCGCTGTCTCGAGATATGATTCCGCTAGATGGACAATTTTTCCCCGTTGTAAAGCGCGCTCGATCCTGTAGCTCGGTCAGTTGCTCTTGCACGTTTTCCGGCACATATTCCCCAACGCATCACACCCAAGCATAACGCCCAAACAACTGCGTGCAAGATTTCTTCTATTTCCTGCCCATTTTAACACAGGTATATGTACAATCCGTAGTCGTCGTCCCTCCCCATCACAGCACCCGCTCTGTTCGAGTCGCTCAGTTGCTGCGGGCGCCTTCCTTGGACTCTCGCAGCTCGTCCATCTTGGCGACTCGCTTCTTGAACTCGACGTACTGGCACTTTTCGTAGCTATGTCTCTCGTCCTAGCGAAAACATACAGTCAGCATCGCTCGTCACAGGTCTCCATCATTGCACGCTTGCGGTTCGTCGTCTTACCTCGCACTTCCACGGGGCGTACCACGTCGATTTGCGGCACCTGTTCAGGGGAATCAGGAGGTGGGCGCAGCTATCTCTGTAGGCGTGAGGGAGGCGAGCCTCGCTCATCTCCTCGCGGGTTGCTTCTGCAATGTTCTGCATTAGTCTCAAGTCCGGGTTCCGTCAAGAAAGCCCATCCCGTCGGGGCGGTTGTCGAGTTTGGGAAGGGATACGTACGACGCGCATCGGAAGCTGTCTCGGTCGCCATGATGGTCGTGGGTCAATTGAGTCGCCTGCTTGATCGTCGAGGCCGGCACAGGAGCGGAATTGTCGTCGTGGGGATAAATTGCCGTTGGATTGAGAGCTCTTGAGTCGCTGTTTGGCGGACAAAGTTCGGCCAATGGGCTGGCATAGATGTGGGGTCCTGAGGCAGAAACCGGCCAGTCAGTGGAAGCGCATTGCCAAGAATCACTGCTTCAACAACCTGAATATTCCCATGGACGACTGGCAATAACAATAAGAAGCAAGAACGATGGAGGAGAAAATTTAAGATGTTGACGTTGACAAAGGCTCCAAGACTCATACTCGACCATGTTTCATCCGTTCGTGGCAGGTCCAGCCACCTCTTGTCACTCGTGATACTCGTCATGCTGCGACAAGTGTTCCTCTCAAAACGTTCTGCGGCCTCACGCACATCTGCCGAAGCAGATCCAATGGCCGTCTTGATTCGGTTATTTTTTTTCCTTTCCTCGCTGCTCACGGGTGCTCGCAGACCGCATTTGTGAGTGACTCATTCATACCTCTGTCCAGTGTTCCTGCCCAGTAGTCAGCCGCCACCACGCACCCACCGCCATCAAGAAAAATCCACGACGACGCAACCGCAGCGTCTGGCACCGCTGATATACATGGCATTCTGCAGCGCCAGCTCATCATGTCCTTTGCCCATCGTGGGGCTAGGTTGACGCCGTCGTACCCAAATTTCCGAGTTTAGCCCAACCTGGGTCTAAACGATTGGCCCACAGCGCTCCGTGGAAGAATCGTGAGCGTTCTGCTGGCGCCCCCGGTTGGCGGATTCACGGCCACATCCTTGAACACACGGGACGAGACGACGCGGTCGTTCTTGTTCCTGACCCGTGTCGCATGCTCCATGAAACGCGGTCGCGGTCGGCACGTCAGAAAGCGTGTCCCACAAGGATTCTCGATGCGCGCCACCGTGGTTGTCCTACGCAACAAGAACCCTGTTGTTCATGCCACAAATTACTAGTTGACCGACGATGAACCACGTCTGCTTGGATATATAAAGATGACATTCATTACCTGTAGATTTACTGCACACCTTTCGTCACTATTGTATTTTGACCACATCTCGAAAATCCTCTCTCCTCGCCCTCCAATCTCCTCCTCCACCACTTTTGAGAGACGCTCATCCACAGCTCCCAGCGTCACTCGGCCATTCTTTACCGGACTGAATTCTTCGCTTCTTCTTTTTCCGATCTGCATTCAACATTCTTTCAACTATACCCCATTTTGAATCCTTTTATATCATCTACCTATACTTTTTAATAATCCCATCATGACGCCCTCACAAGACATCATCGCCTGGCTGGTCCCGGCACCCAACTGCCCGGCCGCCGAAAAGGCCGTCTACATGGCCGAGAACGCCTCCCGTCTTGTCCCCTGCGCCGATTCCGCGTTTCTCTCCTCCCGCATCAGAACCAGCCTCCTCGCCAGCGGCCCGCCACGGCACGCCCTCGCCCTCACCTTTACCACGCAACCGCCCCGACGCCACGGCCGCTTCGTCCTCGGCACCGATGCCCGCCACTGCGACATTGTCCTCCCGAAGCTGGACGGCGTCGCCCCGCAGCACTGCTCCGTCGGCTTCGATGACCTGTCCCGTCTCACGCTCGACGACTTCTCCGAGACGGGCACGCAGGTCTGGTACGACTGGGACTGCGCCGGCGACCAGCGCGACTATTCGTGGGTCCTCACCAGCGGCTACACCCACGGCTTCCCCAGCTCGGTGCAGTGCATCACCATCGATATTCAGGGTGTTCGCTTCCAAATCATCGCAAATGACCACTCCTCGGATGAAGAGGCTTTTGCCACCAAAGTTGACGTGCTTTGCGCGCAGGAGGAGCCCGCTGCTGCACAGCTCGATGCGTTCTGGGGCGAGCAGCCGTGTACATCACCACTCCATGCCCTTGCGTTTTCCGCTCTTCCTGTCCTGGGACATATTCTTGTCAAGAGTCTGGGAGACAACCCCGACGGCGAAGTCTATCTCTGGGACATGGAGCGGCCGTGGGAGCCTATGGTCAAGGCATCTGCCTAAATGCACTCTCACACTATGCCTACGTACATCTTGCTTTTTAGCCATTTCATTTGTCACTCACGTCGGAAACCGGGTCTCACAGAACATGTCACTTAGGCATCCGAGATTGATGTATAATATTTTGATTGCTTTTTTATGCCTGTCCTTTCCTGGTACGGAATAGTTCAAAACTTCCATCCAGAGCAGTTCGCTTCGAACATGTCTTTACATCTCTTTGATTCAAAAGCAAAAAAAAAAAATACAACTGACCCAAGTCCTTCTTTATACAAGAGATGATGTCCTTCTCATTGATCGCGTCGTATATTTATTCGTCAAACACAATCTTTGTTCCTTCAGATGTTGCTGCTGCAGTCTCCTCTTCAGCCGCCGCAGCCGCCCGTTCTGCCTGCGCTGCGGCCTTGGCAGCTTCTCGCTTCTCATGTGCTTGCTTCTCCTCTTCGGAGAAGAAGCGCGTCATACTGAACTCGGGAGCACGGCGGCGCTCGAGACGGCGATTTGTCTTGGTGTTGCGGCGCATCTTGAGGGCGTGCCCCTCCTGCTGCACCAGCGTCTTCTCGCTGGCCTTGTCGAGCATGGTACCCTCGAGACTCAAGTACGTTGTCTCGCCACTCACACCAACGTCAAAGTTGCGTATTCGAAAGCGGATCTTGCCCTTGACCTTGTCGCCATGAGCGTCAACCCAGAAGCCAGTACTGTGAATCTGATGCACGACGCCATGTTCGTCGGGCGCGACAATAGACGCCGTCTCCTCCATGCCCTCGGCCTCGGGGTCCTCGTTAGACACCCACTTCCACGACGGGGGTAACCGGCGTGCCTCGATAGAGGCATTGAACTTGCCAAAGCATACCACGCCAATGTGGCCCTCGGTTTGCAGGTTAACGCTACCTTCCATCCATGCGCCGCGGCTTGGCACAAACAGGTCCACGTCGGCGGTGATCCAGCCAAATCCCACACCAAACTCGCGCTGCGACTTGAGCGTCGTCTCCTCCTCGTCGTTGGTGGCGGCGCCCACTCGGCCGGGTTCGTCGCCGAGCGTCACATTCTTGTAGTTCATGAGAACGCCCCGCAGCGAGGGCACGTACTTGTTCTGCAGGTGGCGCAGGTAGTGATACTCGCAGTTGGTGACGGGCTGGGCCCATCCGATGGGGTATATGGGTTCGTAAAGCGAGACTGTTTGCGAAAAAAAGGGGAATTGCGGCTCGGCGGGGATGTCGGGGGGTTGGTATATATTAGATATGTAGTTGGTAGCAGGCTCGTCAAGGTCCATGAAATCATCGGCTGCTTGAGCAGATACAATTTCCAGTTGCGATTGTGCCATGCCATCCTCGGCATCCGTGACTATGACAACGACGTCGTCGCTGTCCGTTTTGGACTTTTTCTTTTTGCGTTCCGACTTTTTCTCACTGTCAACATGCTTCTTTTTGGATTTCTTCTGCTCGGCCTTATCTCCATCCACTGTGCTGTCTTGCTTGCTCTTTTTCTTTTTCTTTTCCTTCTTGCCGGCTACATCTTCGTGTTCGTTGCTAGCATCGGCCGAGACGCTCTTGGACTTTTTATGCTTCCGCTCCTCGGGATCGACAGCGGCGTCCTCTTCGCGCGAGCGCTTCTTGTCCGACTTGTGGGATTTTTTGGCCTTTTTGTCTGCCTTCGGTGTGACAGGCTCCGGTGAGGCCGCGGCCGGCATAGTGGCAAAACTAATTGTGGCGAGGTGCTGTGGTTGCAGGTTGAAAATGTGAGGTGCAATCTTCAATCCGTCTTCAAGCAGCTGGTAAATTTTTTGCGGTTTCGTTATCGATTGCTTGGGTGGGGCGTAACTAGTTACAATTTACTTATTAGACCCTGGAGATGGCCTCAGATACCCTACATTCGGAACCGTCGATTATCGGTAATTCTCTCGCGAAACTACCAGTCTTGTGTGGATTTTTTCTACCAGTTGGGAGATCTGAAAGTGGTCATTTCTTCTTCTTGGGGTTTTTCGGTCCACAAATACCAGCTGCGAATGACGGCCGCATCTTGAGGCCTCCTGCATCACTTTGTATGACGCTAACCTTGGCTGCTCGGCGTCTCGAGTTTACCTCATCTCTTGCATACCTAATATTCGTGTACTTACACGGACCTCCCAACCAGGACCACCTTCATCGCAAATCAGGGAGCTACACGCGAGACTTCACAAGGGCATTCATTGTTTGGCCGTGATAGCTTTCCGTTTGCTGGGGGGTACCGCAACTTGGTGAAATGGCCCTAGGTGTGAACATGCAACAGCCGGATCAGATTGCTCAACTTGTTTGTCGCATTAGTAATTGCCGTTTCAGTCACGGGTGCATGGTGGCAGGGAGTCGCTGGCAGATCAGATACCAGGGTTCGGCCCGCCCGCATACACGTTGAACTCGAGTACCCAGAACACTGGCTCAATGCATTGGTGTAAATTTGGCCGTGCTGTGGCAGAAATGTGCGCAAAGCGCGCACGGGCGGATGCTGAAGAGGGTGGTGCAAAGTGATACTTGGTGAGATGTTTGAGAGTTTGGCTGTTGAGCGCAGGCGAAGAAGGGAGCATCGCCATTGTTAAATGTACCACCAGCCTCATCAGCAATAGCCCGCTTCACCGAGGAATTACTGTCGTAGCCGCTTCCGCAAGTGCAAATACTATGTCTTCAAACGGTAACGGCAGACGAGACGGACATTCCAAGCCCCGCCCCCACAGTTCGCCGAGGTTCTACGAAGCCAACCGGTTGGTGCGGCCGAGTAAGTACCTAACTTAGTGGAAATGCACATGACTAATGCCTACCAAAATGCGCTGGCTGATGGGCGGCCGATTGCTAAGGTTTGGTCAGATGCATGCGGCTACTAAATCCAAAATCCATTGCACCAGTGGCACCGACCCTTGTTTCCTATTCTCTTCATCTCATTCCCTTTCTTCATATGACTACTGGCGACGACTGTCCAATCCTTCCCGACCCGTCTTGCCAATCTAGAGACCTCGCTGCCATTGTTCTGCTCACGCTTGTTTGCTGCCATTGATGCCATTGTGGCTATCCGCACCCCTCCGCCACCATGCCCTCTCCCACAAGCAACGGCTTGACTGAGACCCATCAGCTGCCGGCATTCTACTCGCCGCGCACTGCGCCTGTCGATGCCGGCGCCCAGTATATCAAAGGCGCCACCGCTCCGGTCGACGACCTGTCGCTCTCCCCCGCTGGCGCCGACACGCCCTCGTCGCAACCCCCGCCACCGTCCCTCTTGTCGCCGGCATTCACACCTCCGGCCACCCCCGGCACACAGACGCCCAAGAGCCGAGCACCTCGAAGCGTCCCAGTTGACAGCTCTATCCCTTCGGGCGGTTGCGGCTCCAAGAAGCCCCGTCTGCTCGAGAAACTGCCCGAGGTGCAATGCCTCGTTCGCGCGCGCATCCCGACCGTCAATGGTACCGAGATGTTTCTGCATCTCTACACCAACAACGTCGACAAGAAGGAACACCTTGCTATTGTATTCGGCAAGCATATCCGCAGCAAGAGCTTGGATGCGCCGCGCGAGGGTGAGACGGAAATGGACCGCATGATTCGCGGCGCCTACACCGGCCGTCTGTTTCCCGGCCGCACTACGAGCGGCATGGGTAGCAGCGAGCCCAGCACACCAGTACCGGAGCCCGCAACCACAAAGGCCGCGGAGCCCCCGTTGGTCCGAATTCACTCCGAATGTTATACCGGCGAGACGGCTTGGTCTGCGCGATGCGACTGCGGGGAGCAGCTCGACGAGGCTGCCCGCCTGATGGGCCTGCCCGATAATGCAAGCGGCGGAATCATTATTTACTTGCGCCAAGAAGGCCGCGGCATTGGCCTGGGCGAGAAACTCAAGGCGTACAACCTGCAGGACCTGGGTTCCGATACCGTCGAGGCAAATCTGCTCCTCCGCCACCCTGCTGATGCCCGCAGCTACGGACTGGCCACGGCCATGCTGCTGGATCTCGGCGAAGACAGTGTGCGGTTGCTGACGAACAACCCCGATAAGATTCGTGCCGTTGAAGGACCTAACAGGGAGGTGGTTGTCAAGGAGAGAGTGGCGATGGTGCCACTCTCGTGGCGTGGCAAAGGCGGTTTCCGAAGCGAAGAAGTGGAGGGATATCTGAAGACAAAGGTAAGCTCAATGCACCACGCTATTTAACTGTAGCATCACAGACTAACAAGCTCGCCTCAGATTGAGCGAATGGGACATATGTTGGACATGGGAGGGATGCCACACTAACAAAATGACTGACATGATTGGACATGGACAACAGCATTGCACATATATGGCGTTTTTAAAGGGGTTGATTTCGAGTCAAACTTGGATTCGTATTACAGCAGCGAGCTCGCGCGACCATATAACGAAATTACATATAAATACCAGTCAATATCTGGGGCTTGAAGCGAAGCAAGACAAGGCAGAGAAATGGTACAACGACGCCATTTTCATGCGTCAACTTGCCCCTATCATTGTGCTGCAACTGGTCGTGTGATTTAGCTAGGCTGGTGCATCGCGTCCACAGGCCACCTGATGCGCCGCTACGACGCGCCCCACCTAGAAATTTCGCTGGTCGTGGGCTCTGCGGCGCCTTGAACCATTTTATCTTGTGTAGACCTTTTTTTCTAAGGCACCCGCCATGTCCCCTTTTCAAACTAAACTACACTTACTAGGATGAAATACTGAAACCGGACGCGGATTACGATGTCATTTGACGATATCCGGCTGCGGCTGGTTATTCGCAGGCACACCGTCCCGGACGTGAAGCTCGTGTGGCCTTGCTCGCCGTCGGATGACTTAACCATCGCCAAGCTGCTTGGTCAGGTCAACGAAGTCGTGCCCCTCGAAGGCGGCGAATGGGGCCTTGAGGACTACGCCGTAGAGCTGGGCGACGGCAGCAACAGCGCCAGCTTTGAGTGCCTGCACTTTCAGCTCGTGTCGCGCATCCTCAAGGATGAAGACCAAGTTTTGTAAGTGCGGAGTGTCAGACAAAACGACGACGAAGCTAATCTCTCGAGGTAGAATTCGACCACTCTTGAGCGACGACCTCAAGAGACGACGACGAAGCGGACGACATCAAATTTCCAACGGCGGCAAGCACCTGGTTGACGGCATCGCCTTTGGTAGGCCCTGGCTTCATTTACCCGGGGACCGCCCAGCTCTCGAGCTACCGCCGCGAAAACGGGCGCGCATCACATACGGCGATGAAGATGAAGACGACGACTCGAATGCGGGATCCGAATTTGACGCAGACTGGGACTCCAACGAGGAGCTGGAAGCCGACGATGCAGAGCACGCTAGTGGCTCCTCGTTTGAGGACGAGCAGGGCGACGACGACCTGCTGCAAGAACTGGAGCTTCTGAAGCAGGACAGGCGCGATATTTCCGAGGCATCGAGCGACAATGGCGACAATGAGGACGTGGGATTCGGCCTGCTGCCTATGCTGGACTCTATGGCGGCGCTGCGCATGGCGTTTCCCAACCTTCCTTCCTTCATCATCCAGCAAGAGCTGCGTCGACAGAACCAGGACGTACAGGATGCTTATAAAACTCTGGCGCAGTCGTATGGGCCGACACTTAGCTTTGACGAGATGATGAACTCGGTTCTGACGGCCTCACGACCACCGAACACACCTGTTGTTGCGCGACTGAAATCGATTGGCCAAGACTTGCCTGTGCAGCCACCTGCAGGCCGACGTCTTATAGAGGTCGTGGAGAGTCAAGGGGAGGATGACGTCGGAGAGGATCCAAACTTGAATGAAAGCGGCAAGGTTGTTGGTCTAGGTATTCTCGACGTTGATGTCGGCTCGGACAACGAGAGCAACAGTTCCAGTGACAGTTCCAGCGACTCGGACTCGGATTCAGACTCCTCAGGTGGTGCTCCCCATCGACATGCTGCGGCCACGTTTTTGGACTCCGATTCTTACTCTGATTCAAGTTCTGATTCTGACTCGCAAGACGAAATATCTATGGCCAAGTCGCGAAATCCTGCCCAGACTTTTGTGAACAGCGAATCTGAATCTGAATCGTCAGATAGCGACTCTAGCTCGTCAGATGAATCTGACACTGGGCCAACGGAAATTTCTACGTCGAGGATAAGGATACAGACACTCTCCAAGGTTGTAACACGGCCCACGCTACCGGTGACTGTACCTGTGCCTGCAGTCGACCCTGGGTGCGGTCTTAGCAGGACACAAAAGCGAAACGAAAGAAGGAGGCGCAGCAAGCAGAAGCGAAATTCAGCCAGCGGGTCGGAGGCATTACTGGACTCTACGCCGGACGACATCATGGCTATCCTCGAAGCCCGCAAGACAGCGCTTCTTCGCTCGCTCGCCAGCGAGCCCTCGCAGCCCGCAATTACAGAGTCTTTGATTTCGGCACCGTCGGCCAATGAGCTGGCTGACAAAGCGCCAACTCCGGCGACAAATGGCGTCCAGGTACCACAGACAAACGGCGAATCCGCCAGCCCCTCAACAAGAAGACTAAATCTGAACACGGGGGCTAGTAAGAGATTACTGTTCGGTGCTCTTGGTCTGAAAGCGCCGAAAAGCAAAGCAGACGAGGAGAAACTCAAGCAAGCTTTAATGAAGGGTGTCAAGCCTCTGACTAACAAACGACTGGTGGAAGAAGTACAAGAGCCAGCGCAGCCAGATACCACTATGAAGGACAACAGTTGGCGAGAAAAGATTAACTACCGTGCAGTTGAATGCTGTCACAATGACATTGTACTGAGTGAGCCGCCGTTTCCATTTGTGCAGCGTTGGGATCCGCAGCAGCAATACACGTCGATGCGCAAGCGCAAGCGCCAATCACAACAGTACGACGACTACGAGGACGACTCGCTGGTATCTGGAACGCCAGCGAAGACGATCTCGAATAAAAAGAACAAGGTTGAAGAGAAGACAGTCCATGCCGACGACACCTCGATACTGCCAAACGGTCACATCAACGATGCCGAAGCTGTGGAAGACTTGCCCCCCCTGCCTTCTGATCTCACATCGCTAGTGTCACTGGAACAGAAGACTGTGACTCCTGGTCAACTCATCACCTGGAAGCAGTTATCCATGTCAAAAGCGACCAGCTGGCAGCCTCAACTGGCCTCGTTCACGGGCGTTGTACTCGCGGGATCCAACAAAGACAAGATCAAAGTACTTTTGGCGAAGCGTGACCGGGAAACGAACGAGTATGTCTACGACGAGCACACAGGGCAACGAGTCTACGAAAAATTTGAAGCACCGATGCTTGACGATGAGGAAGATGGCGAAGCAGACGATGGACATCGGACTGTCACCTGGTTCGAGATGATGGAGCCACGACTGATTCCCGGATCAGCACCATTAGGGTTCGTTGAGGCCACAAACGGCACTGACGCGATAGGAGAGGTAAGCGCAGTGAATAGCGGGCATGTCTTGACGGGCCCAGCGGAGACGCAGCAATCGCGCGCCGAAACCCACGCGAGCGCAGATGGTGCCTACTCGGCGTCAATCCACTCGGCGCAGCGCCCGCATCACTTCGAGCTGCCCCTGGCAGATGACGGACTGATGAGCGCGGCGAGCGACAGCCTGGACACGGGACGCGTGTTTGGGGCGCCTGGGTCTCCCGGAGAGTGCCGGCCACGACAAGAAGCTGCTGCTGACAAGGTGGCAACAGGAAATCTCTCCGGGAAGCCGAGTGTAGACAACGAGGCCGACACGACAGCACACGCCCAGGACGAAGCGCCACCCAAGCCGATGGCGACGAAGGGGACGAAGAAGAGGACGGAGACGGAGCCTGCGGCTGCCTACAATGGCGATGCTACTACGGTTGTGCCGTCCTCGCTGGCTCAGAATGCCAACGATGGTGACGAGGACAGCAATATGGACATGGAGGTGGGCGACTCGATGGCGTGGTATGATGACGCGGTGGTCCCAGAGACGCTCATCGACGCCGCGGTAGATGCAGCGGCAGCGGCCGATCCGGGGCTGCTGAACAGCAGCCCGTTTGACTCGCTTGAAGACCTCTTCATCACGGCCTCGTCGTCGCGGCCGTCCCTGGAAGCGGCATCGGCCAGCTCGCTGCCCAATCTGGCGGCAGCCGCGCCGAGCGACGCGGAGTATGAGGAAGCTATGCGGCGGCTCGACGACGGCTTCTCGTCGGACAGCGAGGCCCCGAATCTGTTCCCCAACGCGACGCAGCCTACGGCGGCGGCGGCGGCGGCAACGAAACCCCCGGCCGTGCGCATCAGCCCGCGTACACAGGCCAAGGCGAAGAAGAGCCGATGGGTGTTGCCAGAGGGCAGCCAGGTGATTACGCTGAGCTCTAGTCCTGTGCAGCGACGGCCATCGCCACCGGCAGCTCGTAAGAACGGGCCAAGGCGGCGGAGTGCCAGTGTGCAGCTTGGGGAGGACGAGGGGAGTCTGAAGCAGCGGGCGAAGCTGCGCAGCCAGTCCCGAGAGCGGCAGTGAAACGGAAGCGCGAGGTGGTGTCGTGTGGTGTCGTGTTTATGCGCAAGGATGAATATACCCCAGAGCAAAAAGTTTCAGTCTCTACGAGTTGGGCGCATTGCTACAGTAGACCAGATGTATAGTAAATGTATGGTGTTTTGAGTATGCTGATCAATTTCGCTGCAGTGAGGGGTGAGGTTCCAGAAAGGGTTGATGCGTGTGGGCACTGACTGGAGGATAGGCGCGGGTTTCACCAGAACGACCCCTGTTTCTTCAACGTGGTGGCTCCCTCTAATAGCTCATCCTTCTTGGCACCTCGGAGCTGAATTGTCGGAGAAGCAGCCAACGGAGAGTGAATGCACTGGCTAGGGCTGATCGGGTTGTGGGTGTGGCTTTTTCCCACAAAAAAGAGCCCATCATTGACCGCTCGGCGCGGGTGGTTGGGCGAGGCTTGTCACGCGACGGCTGTCTTGGTGGTCTGGAACCGTCCAGCCGCCCGGTCACAAGGTCTGCGTTGTTATAGTCTAGTGTATCCGTACTATTGAGCTGTTTGGTAAAACAATGTGAATTATTACTGCCGTTTGTGCTAGCAATGACTTGGGGCTTGTTGGCGCTCTGAAAACGAAGAGGTGGTACCTGGAAGTAAAGTTGACGCCGCGCACACGCGCTGAGGGAAACGGACGGACGAGGCCCCTTGGCGTTGGCGCAAAAGGCAAGACTTTGCTTGACCTTTGCCAGACTCATTAAAGTATATAAAATTCATTGGTTGTAAAGAGTACAGAGTACAAAGTACAAAGCGACAACACAGTGAAGGGTCCTGCCAAGAACCAGCGCGCGTTGTACCATGCGGTGAAGTTACAGAGGAAAACGCTCTAGGCACATGAGCAAAAAAAGAAAGCCGCCTCGATGACCCTAACTACCTGGTTTTAGCGTGGTCATGGTGTGAGGGAATAGAGCCTGTCATCCCGAGGCTATTGGGTGGGATGTGCCTGTCTCACCGTAGAAAAGGCTTGGCCTAAAAAAAAGCCAAGCCTAATACTATGGACATTTGGTTTCCCCAAGTCCATCTGTTTGATGTTTTTCCTTGTTCTTTCTTAAACCTCCCCAAATTCTTTCCTTCTCTTTCAACCCTTCTCCCGCCGCATAAAACACTCTGACGCGACGACTAGAGCGTCCAGACGCGAGGAGACGTGCCGATCCTGGGCTTTCTGGAATCCAAGAAAAGGGTGCTACTTTAGCGGTCTGTGGGGAAACCCCGCGGTTCACTTTACACACCCATTCTACCCACGGATAGGTAGAGAGCCGACGAGAAAATCAATCACCGCTTCGATACAAGGGGTGGTTCACTGATGGAATAAGGCGGCTTTTTTTGTCCTTGTTTTTTGCCAAACAGTTCCAAATCCTCTCCTCGTCACGGCCAAAACGTCTTTGCTGACTTTGTTCCCCGCTCCTGGTCTGCTCGTCACGGACACATTTCTTGATGCCGTCTTTATAACAAGCCCGTCCGTCGTCTGCGCAGTCCCCCGACACAACCACCGCCGCAGGGTTTAAAAAAAAAAGACGTTTCCACAAAATACCACCCAAGGAATAACCCTGCCATTCCCTGCTGCAGCCGCCGCGCATAGACTGGCGCCCGCGCACAGCACCATGGTACCGTCACCAACATCGCCAGCCATGCTCGCCCTGCTGCTCGTCGTCGTCCACCCCGTCATCGCCAGCTCCGCGGCGCCCCTGCCAAC
Source organism: Cordyceps militaris CM01 (assembly GCF_000225605.1). Taxonomy (NCBI): domain Eukaryota; kingdom Fungi; phylum Ascomycota; class Sordariomycetes; order Hypocreales; family Cordycipitaceae; genus Cordyceps; species Cordyceps militaris. The sequence goes on along the minus strand of NW_006271978.1, from coordinate 414,892 downwards.
CCTCCACAACGTGGCACCGCCGGACCGTGACCGCCTCCTCAACCAGCGCGCGCAGGAGCCGTCCGGCCCGTACACGCCGCTCGTCACGCCCGCGCCCTCGGCCGTCCCCGACGACGTCGCCCTGCAGAACCAGGGCTTCCGCCAGGAGACGTACTACACCTGCATGACGGCTGCCAGCGGCCGCGAGCACTGCGGCTGGCACACGCCCCTCCTCAAGCAGCCCAAGCAGGGCAGCGGCGTCGCCGCCGCCCCGGGGCCCCCGACGGATACCCGCGTCGTCGTGGCTGTCGTGGCCGCCCTGGCTGGCCTCTTTGCTGTCGGCATGATGTGAAGGAGGACACTCGCCTATTTTTTCCTTTTTTTTTTCATTTTTTTTTTTTTTGGCATTCCGGCGCATATTTTGGTATCAACACCGCGGCTCTTTGGCAACGACAGCTGGACTGCATACCGCCAATGAGGTGACGACGACGACGACATGTGATGATGATTACGACGGGGTTTTGTTTTTTCTCGGGTTAGCACTTGCTCTTAGTAGAGAGCTGTTTGTTTTTATAAGGCGTTTTGGGAGGATTTCATGTCGGGGACCGGACATGTACCAGAGATACCACACCATTCGTTACGAGTGCGCATTTACGCCTTACTGCCAACTATAGCAATACATTTGATTTGACATTTTTGCACTCATGCCATCTTCGCGGCTCTGTACTGCACCAGAGGCTTCTTGACCATGATGTCCGACTTCTTCATCGATATCCGCGGTCGTGCCTGTAGATCTGAACGGGAGGTACTTGACCCCCTTGAGAGTCGATATGCCTCTCTTCCGCGGCTATGCGTTACGCATCATCTCACACCTCATTTCAGGAACCATTGGTAATTAAAACTTTTTTTTGGCAGAAACCCCCAAAACACCATTTGATTCATGCTAGTGAATTGAGAAGTGGTAGAAAGGCTGCTTCCAACTCTCTATCCGATTTTTTGCGTCTTCCTCATCATGCTCCTCGTTCTCTTTGTTATTCCCCCCCAATCGTCACGACATGGATGAGTTTAAAAAAAGACAAAGGAAAAAAAAAGCAACAAGTTTTTTTGCTCCTTGGTACTTGGCCAGAAATTTCCACACAAAAGACCTGAAAACAATGTACCAGCGCCAGTCCCTCCTCCTTGCAAGAGGGCGCTTCCCCCAGTGGTAGAAAATTTCGGAGGAGGAAACAGAGAGGTGCTGCTCAGTCGGACGGAGCCGAACCGCATCGTCGGTGTGCACGCACACGGCGCATGCCCTCTTGCATCCCGGTTTGTTACAGAGAATGCGCTTATTTCTTGTCCTTCTTGGCCTTGACACCCTTGACCTTCGCCGTACCACGGAGCTTCTTTAGACGGTTCTTGCGCTGCTTGCCTGCGGGGTTGTTAGCATCTCACATCCTGCCAGAACGAGCCAGTGGGTATGGTAAAGACGATTCGAGACCGACACCAAATAACCCGCGACCAACGAAGAAAGGAATTCCACATACGCTGCTGCTTGGAGGCACGCTCAGGCTTGGTGGCCTTGCCGACACGGATCAGGCGGTAGCGGGGCTCGAACTTCTGCATGGCCTCGGGGGAGTCGTAGACCAGGGCGAAGCCGGTGGTCTTGCCACCACCGTATTGGCTGCGGAGGCCAAAGACGGAGATCTGCTCCTTCTGGGCCTTGTACATGCCGCCGAGCTTCTCGGACAGCTCATCCTTGGAGATACCAGCACGGCCGGGGTGGAGGATATCACTGGCCAGACGTTAGCAGCCGCGCACAAAATGCGTCATGTGTAGGATGCCGTCAGGCCGGCGCGATAGAAGAAGAATTTCAGTGATTCGATGAGATGGGACGATGCTTGGCGTGATGCGGCATGCGATATCCGTTGTTGGCCTACTGTCGAATTGGTGTCCATCTTGCGAACCACAGTTTTGTTGATGGACCGATTGGCCAGTCACATCAACACGTATGCAGCCGCAAAGACAATGCCAAGTCCGGGCTTCTCGCCTTCATCGTTTCCGACATATCGCATGGCCGTTGCCGTCGTATCTCGAGTACCGAAAAATTCTTCTCCTGGTTCGCGCCGCGGTCTGGCATCCCAACAATCCGGCATGCAACAGGGGTGCGGGTAAAAACTCACACGACCATCTGCTTACGGCCCAGCAGAGGGTTGCGGATGAACTTGCGGGTGCGAAGCGTCACGGGGCTGTCGTTGTCCGCCATGGTTGCTGATTGTCGATGGGTTGTGGTGAGGGAGAGGAAAAGGCGTTGCCAATGTACAGACCGTGGATATGAGGGCTAGCACCAGGCGTCGCACGCACGCACGCACACACCCAAGGCCCTCTGTCAAATTTTTGGCCCGCCCACGGTCGCTTAACTGGGTCCAACCCTAAGAGTTCGCGGCAAGTCACGTGAATCTCTTAACTTTTTGCCCCGCCTTAACCTCAAAGTAGGGTGGGTGTTGAACAGTGACGATCTCCACCATCGACGACACCCCTGCTAGCAAAAATTGAGACAAACACCAGCTTGATTCTTGATTCATGGAGTCGACATGGCGCGCTGGCAGGCTTCTGTGGACAAATTCTGCTATCAGTATCTGCAATTAGAAGCCGAGCCAAGTCTGCCACCGGCCGAACTTCTCAAGTTGCCTGACGCACAAGAGACCCTCTATGAGAGAGCATTCGCCGACAGTCTACCATACCTGCCACCACAACGCTATCGGTTACGCGTGCTCAAGGCCCTGGTAGCAGCCATTGAAAACAGCATCGACGACTGGGAGCAGTATGTAAGTTGCTTTCCACCACAGGCGCACCGCACAGCAACAGTTTCAGACTTGGCCAAACCACGCATCCGTAGACACAGAGCAGCGTCTGATACTCGTTCCCTCTTCTCTCGTAGGCGCTTTCTGATAACCTCATGTCGGCCCTGACGACGCTGCTCGCCACGCCGCTGCCATGCGAGATTTACGCGGCGCAGCAGAAATGCTACGTTACCTACAAGCTGTCGCTGCTGCCGCCCGCCGTGCCACCGCCGACATTGACACTGCTTGAGAACCGCACCCTTATTTCCGCCGGTGGCACCACGGGCCTGCGGACGTGGGAGGCGGCGCTGCACCTAGGCCAGTTCTTGTGCGAGCGGCCGGCCCTGGTGCGCGGCAAGCGGGTGCTGGAGCTCGGCACCGGCACCGGCTACCTGTCCCTCCTGTGCGCGCGGCACCTGGGCTCCTCGCACGTCGTGGCGTCGGACGGCTCCGATGAGGTCCTCGGTAACCTCCCGAACAACTTCTTCCTCAATGGCCTGCAGGACGCGTCGGCGCAAATCGCGGCCATGAAACTCATCTGGGGGCACGCGCTCGTCGGGGGCGAGGAGCTGCGGTGGAACGGCGGCCGTGCCGTGGACGTGGTGCTCGGCGCGGACATTACGTACGACAACAACGTGATACATTCACTGGTGGCGACACTGGTGGATATTTTCGCGCTGTATCCGAGCGTTGAGGTCTACATTGCGGCGACGAAGCGCAATCATGCGACATTTGAGGTGTTTCTGGATGCGTGCCGGGCGATTCAGCTGTCCGTAGAGGATCTACATTATAGCGTGACCCCGCGAGAGGAGCAAACTGGTCCATTTTACAATGATCAGGTGGAAATCCAGGCGTATAAGATAAATAATGTAGCATGATACAAATGCCTTGACGATTGGCCCACGACACTACGGAGGAGATGGTGATTGACCAGACCAACCCACCTGCGGAGCCGACTTAAAGAAAAGCACAGCGCATGTTGCGGTTTGAGCGTTTGTGACTGTGGCTTACGGGGTCTAGGATCACTGTGCAAGTCCATCAATGCGAAAACGTAGAGGAAACCCGTAGCACCCGTACTGGGATGCGGAACGTTTCCACTCGAGAGATGCGACAATGCTCTGCCGTCCCGTGTTGTCCGGTGCGGGGTCCGTCCGACGTTGCAGCAAACTGTAAGCAAAAGAGCCGTGAAAGCCGAAGCAATGCGCTGTCATTTGTCTCTTCTTTTTACAAGATGAATACCGTGTTGCCAATGTGGCCATGTGAACATGCCGGCAGTCGCTCTGCACGCCGCCTGCAAGCACAAGGTTTGGAAGAACAGCAACGTTGGCGCAAGCATGCAAGCCTGACGGACGGCGCTGGGCTGGGTAGGAGGAGGAGGCGGTGAATGCACGACAACCACGTGTGCGTTGGATGCAGCGCGGCGGCGGCGGCGAGCGTACGACGACGACGATCAATTGCTGGGAGGAACGAAGCATGAAGAGAGGTGTGTGTTACCTCTTGAGGCCGGGAGAAGATCAGTTGCCGCGATCGTTCCATCGGTGGATGCAGGATCCCAGTTCCTGAAGATGACTGCAAGGTTGGGCGGATCACCAACAGCTGCAAACCATGTGGTTGGTAATCCGAAGCATCCAGAAATCCCCTCTGTTTCCATTTCCTTTCTGCCGGATTGTTGACGCCGTGTCTGGAACCTCTTCGTAATGATGGAGTTGGCAGCACTGCCACGCGTTGTTCTCGATTGTCTTGGCTAGTGACAGCGGGAGGCGGCTTTTAGCTGGAATTAGCTGCAGTGCGGCGTATGGGCGTTTTTATGGCCTCATTGTGTCCAGTACTCATTGTCGAGCAGTCAGACTTGAAGCGAGCGAGTGGCAATGTGCCTTGGTTTCGCAAAGAGCGCCACACACCACCACGACAATGGAGCGTGTGCGTGGCGCAACATGATAGAAGGACCGTTTGGATAACTTCCGCATCTGCCATTGGCGATACTCTATCAACTTTCCCATTGTCGTTTAGTATTTAAGGTATTATGGCGAGAGCTCGGGCCCCAAGGTCAGGTACCAACGCAGCACTGGCCGGCGGCTGCTGATAACTAGGCGTGATGCAGCTCTCTACATAAATTCTCGCACCTCGTGTCAGGGACGGATTGGATATTGGACAAGTTTTCTCCTCAGAAGCGGCTGTCGCCTGTGTACTATTACCCCAATTTTGGCCCAATATCGCCCCCTTTCCTGCCGGCTGCACAGAAGCCCGGGGCTAACTAGTTAGTTAGGTAACGGTACAGTGGTATTGATTACGGATTACGACAGGCGGCACGAAAAGAGGATTTTGGGTGGGCGTGCGTTTTGCTCGTTTCTGCTGTTCTTGGACATGGTCGATGGAACCCCAAAGGTTCGAGACCGTTCGCCAGGCGCCGAACCCCTGCAACAAGAGCCATGGAGGTGCCCGCGGCCGAGTCTGGGCGGCCGGCGCGGGTTGTGGGAATGCGGGTTGGGTCAGTACCGGTACTTGCGTTTTGGCTGTGCCCATCACCAATGAAACTGGTAACTAACGGTCTACTCCGTATTACCAGGGCGAGATAGCTAGCAGCTATTAATACCAGCGGAAGCAGGGGGGAATTTGCATCGCAACTTGTTGAACTTGGTCGCCGTGCAATTGAAATTGGCCCATTTCGATGCGAATTGCTCCCGGGCAATTGATTGATATCATCCTCGTTTGCGTCGTCGGGCCTTGCCGTCACGAATGGCAGTTGTCCTGCGCATTGAAAGCTTGGGCGGACGGCGCTGACAAGGACGGGGGTGCTGGTGTCACGCCACAATATGGCTTGGTGGTGTGTGCCATTCTTCCTTTTTCGTTGTGCTTGTTTCTCGCTTGCCTCCATCGATCGTGATGCGAGCTGGTGGTGACCGTCTTGGGCGCACAAAAAAGCAACGACTGTGGCAGTGTGGTCCCCCAGCTCCCAGCTCCCAGCTGCCGGAGAGGCGGTTGAGGGAGGGGGGTTTACAGCGGACTTGGGCGCCAAAAACGCACCACCTGTCATTCTCAGCCGTCTTGGTGCAGCCCCGCCTGGGGGGGAGATTTTGTCACTGGGATAACGATATTGGATGCCAAATGGTCCTTTTGTTGCGCTGACAGATTTTTGATTACGGCCAAACACGACTTGTGCTTCGTGCGGCACGCACGTAATCCACGGGGGAACACATGGCCGACGTCTGTGTCGTCTACTGGACAACCACTATCCCAGCAACTCTGACCGCCGTTCAAGGGCAGCTCCGTGCCAGTTGCTACTAGTACGCCAAGGGCGATTAAGACAGCCCTGCCCAAGCGAACCTTTTGAAGAAAGAAAAAAAGACAAAAAAAAGAAAACTACCAGAATATCTGTGTCTGTGCTCATGACACTGTCATTATGGCCACTGGGAAGCACGGATTCTGTACTCCGTCCTTCAGTTCTCAGCTTCTCACCAACCAGTCGCACGCCCACTCACACGGACGCTTTCCATCCACACCTCTAACCTCCAAACTACTTTGCTTGCACTGACCTGCACTTGTTTTTTTTTTAACACTTCAGAATCTTAGCCTTGTTCTTAGGCCCAGTGATTAGTTGCATTCTGAGGTGTGTGCTTTTTCGACTGGCGCTTCAGCCACTATCTAATTAGGCCATAGCCTGTACAGGTACTAATAACCCGCCCCTCTTCTGGCCACACCCTCTCGCGTTCTGTAGGTAGAAAAGACCTGCATCTGCGCACGCAGGCGACGAGATTCAAAGGCATGGGAAACCAAAATTTTTCTCTCGCCACTTGTGCAATTCATGTATCACGTGTTGCCAAAAAATCTCTTATCCGTCTTGCCAGACCAACCCCGTGTCTTGCAAACTGCCGATCGTGCCTCAATCACAAACGTCACCATTACCATCTCTTCCCCAAGCGCCCACCACCCTTATCCGCATCCTCAGCCACAGCGTGCTGTCTACAGGGGGAAATTAGTGACACTCCCCGCCCGCCCCGGATATCCCAACCGGTTTCCTGACCAGTCAACCAGTTTTAATCACTGGCGCGCCTCTGACCAAACTCAAATTCTACCTTTTTCACCCGTTCTTGCCCTCTACTTGTTATTTATCTTCTCCTCGACAGCCTTGCTTCCCAAGGTCTACCAACTCTCATCAATCCTTCACTTCTTCTATCAACAAGTCAACACCTCTACCTACCTCTGCCAATCGCCTACAAACGAGAAGCCTCCGATGGTCCGTCACGGTTGTCATCACATCTTCCACGCACCAATTCCATACGCCTAGTTTCCCACACAACGCCGTTGCCATGGCCGGCCCTCACAACTACACTTTTGCCATGCAAAAGTACCTGCTTCTGCAAGAGCAGCACGCTGAGCTCAGCACCCACCTCGAGCAGATTCGTCCGCGCCAGTCGTCCCTCTGCAGCGCCGCCTCCACCGTCTCGTCGCCCGACACCTCCCCTAACCGCGCCGAGCCCTCGCTCGCGAATCACGTCACGAGATGTTCGCCGCGCCAGAGGTCCCGCAACGGCCAGGCGCGCTGCTCCGGCTGGTCCGCCGACGGCCGCCGCGGCTCCGCTGTCCTCGACACCATCCCCGACGAGGAGACGTTGCAGACCATCTCCGCCGAGGAGCGCCGCCTCTTTGACGTCAACGAGAGCATCAAGCGCGCCCTGACCGAGATGCTCAACTGCGACATTGTCCGCGCCGACAGCTCCATACGCATGTGGACGCAGACACGCCTCATGGAGGCCGAGAAGGAGCTGCGCTCTGGCCGTCGCCGTCGCTGCTCTCCCTGCCGAGATTAATCGTCCATGATCAATACCCATACCCTCAAAACAATACTCGGCATTTCTTCGCCAACGGATGACTATCCGCCCCTAAAATTGTACTAGTACTTTTCATGCATTGCTCGATTCGGCGTTACTGGGACACATCTGCCATGCACTCTGTGACAGAGCTTGGGCATACAATACTTGCACAGCGAAATCCTTTCATTTTCTCTTCTTCTTCTTGTCTTGGTTCGGGCATCGTTCAGCTGGATCAGTACGATCCAAATTACCCTTTATTTTGTTTATAATTCTGGCCGGCCTCACGCCGCGGTTGTAACTGCAACAGCAAGGCCGAGCCGCAACTAGGTAGACTGCTAAATGACCAAGTCACCATTTTGCTCCATAAGAAACCACCTGCGTACCAATAAGCCTTTAAACCAATTCTCTCAAGAACACAGTAGAAGGTACAGAGTGATCAGCCCTATGGAATGCAATTGAAACCTTGTCGCGATGTATAGGTACTATTAGGTGGCAACTACTAGTTACTAAACAATAGTTCACTAGTTAATTCGCTTCTAGCCAGTCAAGCAGTTTCGATGGCGCCTTGTTTGCTGGTGTGGAGCCATCGACCGGGTGGGGCCATGAGCTTTCCGAAAATGGCAACACGCCAAAAAAAAAGGTGATGGCTGAACTTCGGCCCATGTCCTCCATCCTCTGACGTCGCGATACCACGGCTTCTGTTACGTCCAGTCATTGTTTGCTCGTCGCGGCACCAGTTCCGTCGCCAGCCATTCCATGCACCTGTGCGTTTTCTGCTTGAGAGACCAGTCTACACCCTTCCTAGAAACGCCGCAAACAATAGAGGACGCACGAAAGTGCCACAATGTCGGTTCTCCTCGAGACGACCGTTGGCGACATTGTCATCGACCTGCTCGTTGAGCACGCGCCCAAGCTCTGCGAAAAGTAAGTGCCAAACCTCCAACATGACCGTATTGTATGCAGTATTAACAAGTCAGCTTCCTTAAACTCTGCAAAACCAAGTACTACAACTTTGCCCCCGTCCACTCCGTCCAAAAGAACTTTTCCTTCCAGACTGGCGATCCCCTCGGCCCCCTCTCGACAGCCTCCGATGGCGGTTCCTCAATATGGGGTAACATATCCCGCGACCCCCGCGACCGCACCTTTTCCGCCTTATTCCACCCGAAGCTCAAGCACCTCGAGCGCGGCACCGTCAGCATGGCAACGGCCCCATCCACGACGGACCCAGATATCCGCGTGGCCGGCTCCCAGTTCATCATCACCCTCGGCGAGGACACAGACTTTTTAGACGGCAAGGCCGCCATCTTTGGCAAGGTCGTCGAGGGATTTGATGCTCTGGAAAAGATCAATAATGCCATTGTCGATGACAAGGGCTACCCGCTGGTCGACATTCGCATAAAGCACACCGTCATCCTCGACGATCCGTACCCGGACCCCAATGGTCTCCGCGAACCGAGCGCTAGCCCCCCACCATCAGATCAGCAGCTTAAGACGGTGCGAATTGCTGACGAGGCCGCGCTGCACCAAGATGATGGCGTCGACGAAGAGACGCTCGAGCGCAAGAGACGCTCGCGCGAGGCAAATGCGCAGGCGCTCACTCTGGAAATGATGGGTGACTTGCCGTTTGCAGAGGTCAGGCCACCAGAGAATGTTCTCTTCGTAGCCAAGCTGAATCCCGTGACGGCCGACGAGGACCTTGAGCTCATCTTTGGACGCTTTGGCAAGATTCTCAGCTGCGAAGTTATCCGCGATGCTAAAACACAAGACTCACTTCAATATGCCTTTATCGAGTATGACGAAAAAGCATCCTGCGAAGCTGCTTACTTTAAAATGCAGGGTGTCCTCATTGATGATCGCCGCATTCATGTCGACTTTTCACAGAGTGTCAGCCGAATCAGCGATGTCTGGCGAAACAACGCCAACAACAAGCGTAGAGCCAATGCATCCCGCGGCGGATGGGGCGGCGTGGACGAGCTCGAAAAACGCCGGCAGTACAGGAAGGAAGCCGATAGACAGGCGGGTAGGAGCTACGGCATGGTTTATGACAATGAGGAAATGCGCGGCCGTCACGAGCGCGTGGGAGCTGAAGCAGGGCGTCGTCCGGGCGGGGAGGAGGCCGACGAAGCACGTCGGAGTGAGCCCAGGGCAGGCCGAGACCGGGACATGGACTACCGTCGAACAAGCAGAAGTCGAAGCCCGCGCAGGCAAGACCGTAGCCCAGACGGCCGACCCCGAGATCGGGCCAGTGGACGCGACGGCAATGGGCGTAGGAGAGACGAAGACGGCAGAGACTACAACGGCCGGGATCGGGACCAGGATAGACGTCGAGACGACGACCGCAGAGGCTACCAGGGCCGGGATCGGGACCAGGATAGACGTCGAGACGATAAACGTCGAGACGATAGACGGCGGTAGGACGCGGTGGCGGTTTACGAGTGTACCTGCACATCATTTCCTGTTGCAGATAGGCCAAACTACAATAGGCAATCTCGGCGAGAGTTGTCATGACCTAATTCCCTCAACCGAATCAGCTGGACACTGTCGAACAAGATACAATCTACCTGCAACGTCTTGGGGACAAAGAGAGCCTCTTTACTGTGTGACGGGACAATGAAGGACCGGGGCGCTTAGATAGAGCTATTTCCAAACCGTGGGGGTGCACGGCATCAGGTTCACAATGACTCAGCTTAAAAGCAACGGGTCAGATGCAGATATTCCGTGCTTCTGTGGCTTCAAGGCGCGGAGGCTTTCCGAAAGAGCGCTACTGGGAAGCCAAGCCCCCACTGGGTGCGTGTACTAAATCAATTGCCTGCCGCGGCGTCATGTGTAGCGATGTGTATCTGGGTGTACAATGCTGCGTAACCCCGCCGAAGGCAAGAGGGCCTTTGGTCGAGGTGCGATTTTCGTTGGGCTTCAAGGCTTTGATTTGCGCCTGCGGCCGCTGCCTTTGTGCGTTGCACAGGAAGGGTACAAAGGGCCCATCCACGGAGGGCGTGCGTCTTTGTGGTTGGAAAAAGAGGATGGGCATTGATGAGAGTATTGCAGCTATTACGAGCGGGCCGGTCGTGGCTTCCACATGGAAGACGAGTTAGTTACCCGATGGCTGGGGGGAAAGAGACATATCGAGGTGGATTGCGTGGGCTGCAAACGGTTCGTTGATGCTGGGATGGGGCTGTTTCATGCTCGGGAAAGGGGAGCTACGGCGAGATGCCTTTCTGCATGGGATAGATAGAGAGAGGGGGGGAGAAGGCGATGAGGATGAAGCAGCGTGGTACAAAGAAGTCAAGAGACCATGGGCGGTGGAGTCGATGTCGACACGGCTGAGACGTGTGTTGGTGATGCTGGGTGCAAGGTGCTGGCTGGGTGCTGCAAGGCTGAAACCTTTACGAGAGGCCATGGTAGTGTAGTCGCACAATCGCTCTTCGGGCAGGTGTCCTCTCTGGGCGAAGATGTGCGCCGGGGGCGAGGATGCGAGCGACAATGTACAATGTCGTGAGGGGCCGGTGAATGAATGTGTCTTGTTGGCTGTGGCTGAGGACTTGTGCATTGTACAGATTGTACAGATTGTACAGACTGTTCAGGAAAGAGTGTAGCAAGGTTGAGCAAAAGAAGCAGGCGGCGACCCAAATTGGTCGCGGGGCGGCGGGAGCGATTTGTTGCTGCAAGGCTCGCTCTGGCGGCACGTTCGCTAGATGAAGGGGACGCCTTGTTCGTCGCGTACGAGGTAAAAAAGCTCGGCTAGTGGCAGGACGGACCATTGTGCGGCCCTGTCAGTGGTCGGTTGGGCTGGAGGGATCGCGCGTCGTTGTGTTTCCTTTCGGCCTTGTTGTATTTTTAAATGGTGTGGGTTCTTTCTTGTGCGATATGGGGGTTTCAGAAGTGAGAAAGGGAGCGAGATTTGAAGAAAAGCCATGATGCGGAGGAGGGGGAGGAGGGAGTGAGTGAGGCGTCGTCGGCGCACTACTGCGCTCGGTGAAGGAGGCAAGGCTGTTGTTACAGATGCAGCCGAAGAAGAAGAAGAGAGGGGTGGAAAAGAAAATGGGTAGAAGAGGCAAAAGAGACGAAGGGAAGACGACACGTCACGGCTCACGACTTGGGCGCGCGCCGCAGATAGGATGTTGGGAGCGATACACAGGCAGGCACGGCGTGTCGTGTCGGTCAACGGGACATGCTGCCATCCCTGACAGGTTGACAGCGGCGGCTGGACCTCCGGGCGAAGGCTTTTTTTTCTCTCTTCTCTCGTTGCGTTTCTCTTGGGGGCGACATGACGAGGTTTCCCAGGTGAATGAAGAAGCTTGGGTGCAATGACGTGCCTTTGTTCCTGCGATCAAGCGTTCTTTTTTTTTTTTTTTTTTTTTTTGGGGCGGTGACACTTGCTGCAAGGCAAAGGGAACAAAGAAAACGAGGCGAGAGGCAAAATCCGCCCCGACACCCCCTCTCCCGCCGCCGAACCACACTGGCGGTATGGGAAAGAGAAGAATAAAAATTGGCACACGCATCGGTGATGATGCAAGGCGTGGGCAGGGTTTGGCTGTGAGATGGAGAGAGCGGTATGGACTGGACTAGTTTGGATCCGGAAAGGCTGTTGGTAGAACATTGTATACGGAGTACTGTATAGTGGTTTTTTTTTTCTTGTGCAAGGAATTAATCTATCTGAGAGCGAGAATTAGACGCTGTGACACGGAGGACAAGACGGGGAGGGGTGGCAAGGGAAGGGCCTCGCACCCGTCGAGGGGGGGGTCTTGTCTGTTGAGCTGTCATGGTGGCGCGCGTGCTGCTGTAATCCGTAACTACAGGTAGTTAGTGAATATTGAATCATTGTTGGAAATAACTCTGGAGCCGCTCTGCGCGCCGTCCGGCAGGCATCTCGAGCAGCATATGGGGGGAGGGGGGGGGGACAGGAAGAGGCTGGGCTGTGACTTGTGGTGGCTTGTGGCTGACGAGAGAGAGAGAGAGAGAAAGGGCGCCAATCTGTGTGTGCTTTCTACAGAGTACAGTCCAAATCTACCTTGGTGCTGGTGTCAAGGCCGTGTAACGTTGACAAAAAAAGGGCTGAACAAAGGAAAAACATGTGCGTGTGAGTGTGAGTGTGATTGGGGGAGGAGGAGGAGGAGGAGGAGGAGGAAAAGAAAGCTTGGACTTTTTGGGTTGGTTGAGAAATACGAAATACTGCGATGGGAAAGCAAAATGGGTTGTGTAAAAGACGACGGCCAAAAGAACTGGAAATGGAAGAGAGCAAGTTTGAGTTGTGGCTGCTGCTGCTGCTGCACCTAGATTTGACATTTTGCTTATTTTTATATAATTTTATTCCTTCCCTTCTTGTTCCGGGGACTTTTCTTGTCTCATTCCGTGGCGGCGGTGTGTTTGCTGTTTGGGCTTTTTGAGCAACTGCGGCTGATGTCACAATCACAATTGCAGAAGACGTCGCTGACGGGCCTTTTTTCTTCCATGCTTACTTGCTTGTTGCTGATGGAAGGGGGATTTTGGGGGATTTTTTTTCTTCCGATTCCCAGCTAGTTAGTGCCAGGGGGGGGGGGAAGCTTTTTCTTCGTGTGTGAATCATTTTTGTCCCCGTAGACGGCATTACGTGCATGAAAGCAATCAGGAGCGGGGGGGGGGAGAGGGGGCCTCTTTTGACCGCCGATGGGTTATGCAAGGAAACGCACCGGTCTCTTTTTACATCTGACTCAGTGTTGTTTCTGTCGCTTCAAGGGCAGGCAGAGGGCAAGAAACGCTTCGCAAGCAGCGTTTGGTTTTGGGCTGTGGCGCATGCTGAGGGCGTTGCTGGTGGGGGGGACAAGGAAAAAGATGAGAGGGGACCCCCTCCATCTCATCACCGGGGAAGCGCGGAAAGCCAGGGGTTAGCCCATTCTTCAGCAGGTGCCTTTGATCAAGGGTTACGCAAACGAAAAGGCAGACTGGGGGAGAAGAGAGCAAAAAAACAAAACCGGATAACGCATTGGTCGCTGCTTGATTCTCATCATGTCGTCTCGGCAGCGGGAATAAGTTTGTAAAAAAAAAAAAAAAGTTGCCGTAACCAGCAACCAACACGGGGGGAAGGGAAAGACAGAAAGCAACCAAAAATAAAAAAGGGTCTCATTGCAATCAATCTGGGACGTTGGGAAATCTTGATCGGAGAAGCGCGCCCAGCCAGATGGCTGGGACGGTAACGCGGCGGCGCTGGAGTGACAAAAAATGATGTGCATGGCGGGCGCGGGCGTTTCGGTATAGGCGATGGCGACATGTCGAATCCCTGACCATATGCCTCCGGCCCCTCTTTGCCCCCCCCTGTACAGGGCTTGATCTGGCTTTTTTTTACTTTGGCACTTAATCTGGCCAAGAGCGCAGCTGCCGCCGCTAGCTGTTTGAGGGTGAAGGGTTCTTGGTCGAATTCGGGGTTTGCGGCTCCCTTCCCGCCAGGGGGTCCGCAGCTTGGGTCTTTTGGGGTTAATAAAGCTGGGGATTTTTGGCTCCTATTGTTGTTATACCATTGGTCAACTACGGGACCCCCCAAGGTTGTAGGTCATTCTTCACAATCACAGACAATGGCGCAAGTTGTGCTTTTTTGTTTTTTCTTGTTTGCCAGCGGGAAGAAGCGAAATGCCTTTAGGGGGAGGGGGAGGGGGAAGGGTAAAACCCAGATCCGGCTCCCGGTGGCGGCAGGCACAGGCACCAGGAACAACCCAGTGCCGCCGGGGTAGGCGGGAGCAAAAAAGTGTGGCTTGTACGGAGTACATTCCTACAGAAATTCAGAGAACTTTTGAACATGACAATTAGATTCTGCTTATACTCTCGGGTTTAGAAGAGAAACATGAACCGTCCCTGTAATTCCGCGTTGCCGAGAATGGGAAACGAAGGGGAGGGGCGTGTTGCGGAAGAGGGCAAAAAGAGACGCAAAGTGGCAAGAAAACAGGGCTGCCATGCGTCTCTCTTTTTCCTTTGTTCAAACGCTGCGGCTCTCCTCTCCGACTCTTGCTCTCTGGAGCCCATCTCTCTCACGCACGCACTCACTTCATCGCCCACCGCCCCTTCGACCTGTCGTGTTACCCCTCGTCGTTGGAATCGCCGCCGCCGCCGCCGTGTAAGTCGTCCACAACAAACGGGGTGAATTTCTACACACCATGGGCAGAAATTCGTCTCCTGTCTCGTCCCCCTTTTTTTTTTTTTTTTTTTTTGGCTCTCCTTCCCCCCCAAAGGACCGAGAGACAGCGCCAGGGGACAGCAAGAATGAATGAAAGAAAAGGGTTGTACAGATCCATCGACCAGGGTCTGGGGTTGCGCACATACGCGCCGCCGGACGGTGTAAGTGGATAGAGTGCGAGAAAGGCACAACGCTCCCCCCTCCCCTCCCCTCTCTTGTACGCCAAACTCGATCAGCAGCCCAGCGCCAGGGCCAAGTCCTGATTGAGTTATTCTTTTTTATTTATTTATTTTTTCATTAATTTATTTCTTCAATTACACAGCAAGGGGGTGGTCAGTGGGCGGTGGGCCGGAGATCGAGGTGGAGGGACAAACCAAACAGAACAAAAAAGCGGTTGGCACAGGAAAATGCCACACTTACTTGCTTTCCCCCATTGAGCCGTTGCCGTTGCCGTCGCCTTGAAATCGGAACAACGCCGCCACACACACGCGCACACACACACACACAGCAGTGGGAGCCTCACATCCGCCCAATTCTCTCAAAGGAGGAACAAAAAGTATAAGAGTCCCGGGTCCCTGCCGGCCCTTCCCTTCCGTCCGGATACCATCGCCTTCTCTGGAAACAACAGAGACACACACACACACACACACACACACTCGCTCACACTCTCTCACCTGACATCTACGCGCCTAGCATTCACAAAGCGCAA
The DNA here is from genome assembly GCF_000225605.1 of Cordyceps militaris CM01. Lineage (NCBI taxonomy): Eukaryota > Fungi > Ascomycota > Sordariomycetes > Hypocreales > Cordycipitaceae > Cordyceps > Cordyceps militaris. Next base: position 399,430 of record NW_006271978.1, on the reverse strand, counting down.
ACTCGACATTCTTCTTCTCCAGTTTGTTCTTGTTTCTTTTGCTGAAACCAGACTTCATTCTTTGTTAACCAAGAGCTTACTTGCCCACTTCCATTCCTCGATACTCAACTACCTCTCTCATCTTGAACCTGCTTGATTGATACTGCGCTACTTCTTAGCAAGGCCTCTTTCCGCCCTTCTTACCCGTTTCATCCTTCCGTCTCTCTGTGGGCTGCAGAATCGGTTAGAGGAGCAAACATCGAAACCCCAAAATCGACCCGGTCTCGCAGACACGAGGCCATACACACGCGGGCCAACCCACCCCGCCTTCCTCCCCCCCGAACCCCATCGACATCGCGCACAACCATGTCGGGTCACGCCCACCATACCACCAACACCGCGCACGCCGGCAGCGCCCCTCATACCGGCGGCTACCCCGGCGCCTGGTCCTTTCCCGCCGCGGGCTTCAACCCCGTCGTCGGCGGCGCCAACATCACCCACAGCTCCTCCTCGCCAAGCATGAGCCGGTCCCTGCTCGGCGGCGGCAGCAGCAGCAGCATGTTTCCCCTGCCAGGTAGCGGCCGGTACGGCGCGCGCACGGGAAACCCATACGAGTCCTCGCTGGCCCGCCGCCGGCAGATGAGCAGCCCGGCCTCGTCCGCCGCCCGCGACAGGCGAACCAACGGCCAGAGCCAGAGCGGCGATCCCGAGCGCAAGAGAGTCGTTGTCGCTGTACGTACCCTTTTCTTTTTCTTTTTCTTTTTGCTGGGTTGTTCAATTTTCGTCGTGACCTTGTTGCTGACTGATCGATCGGGTTTAGTGCTTGCGATGCCGGAAACGAAAGATTCGATGCAGCGGAGACGACGGCACCGGCGGCTCTTGCAGCAACTGCAAAAACGCCAACGAGCCGCAGTGTCTATTTATGCGCGTCCAAGCGGGATCCCTGGCTGTAAGCAGCAACCAAAAAAAGCCACCGGGAACGTCCCCGAAAACTAACCCCATGTGTGAACCGCAGGAGATGCGCAAAAAAGAGCAAGAGAAGCGCATGGCCGTTGCCACCACGGCCACCACCTTCACCTACGACATGGACACCTGCCGCCAGTACCAGTCGCGCGGCACCGCGTCCGTCGGACATAACATGTCTGCCGTGTCCCAAGCGACGCACGCGAGCAGCTACGGCGCGGCTACCGCGTTTGCCGGCGGCCCGAGCCATGTCATGTACAACTGGACGCCCGGCACCACGGCAGGGTACGGCGACAGCGCCAGCAGCAGCAGCAGCGGCCATGCCACGAGCGGCACCAGCAGTGCAGGGACAGGCATGACGTACGGCGGCATGTCGTATCACGGGATTCCCTACCATGGCATGCCCAGCCCAGACACGAGCTACATGGTGAGTTGACTCTTTCTTGCTAGCGAAACGCAGCTAACTCAACGGGCAAACAGGGTGAGAACGACTTGATAGACAGACCGTCGACATCCTCCATGGCAGATGCGGGCGCGTTTGCGCTGCAAAGCATGTCGCAGGGCTTGCCGACGAGCGGCAGCAGCCCATACGGGCACAACAACCATGGCATGGGCGCGACGTCGACGCCCCGCTCGCTGCCCGGGCCGCCGACGGTGCTGGGTTCCTCGCGGGGCGTACCGCCGTCGGCCGTCTTCTCGGCCTCTCGCAGCGGCGGCGGCAGCGGTGCGCCGCAGCAGTACCCGTCCCCGGCGACGACGCCGATAACAAGCGGCGTGAGCCCCGTGTGGACCGGCTACGAGCAGTCGCCGTATGCTAGTGCGGCGCCCATGCAGCAGAGCAACATGGCTGGGCAGTCGCTCGAGCGCTTGCCGGACATGTACGCGGCGACGCCGTCGTCGGCCGGGGAGAGCGGCGGTGGCGGCGGTGGCGGCGGGGGTAGTAGCCCGCACGGCGAGGACGAGGGACCGGGCGGCGACGGCGGCCACCACCACCAGACGCAGCAACAGCAACACCACTTTGGGTACGACTACGGGGACAGTCGTGCGCACCCAGAGGGCGGCGGCGGCGGTGAGGAACACGCGGCCGCGGGCGTTGACGGGGTCAGCAACCACTCAACAGCGTCGGGAAGCTACTAATCATGTACGCGCGGTCAATAAAGCGGACAGTGTAAGGGAATAGCGGAGTGTGTAGCCCCGCAGGAGGATATTTGTCAAGAAAAAAACCTAATCATGTACTTTTGGAGTTTTTTGTTTTCCGGTTTGGTTGGTGCTGCTTTTTCGGTATGGGTTAAAGACTGGGGTAATTCGAGGGTGTGTATTTTTTGGAGTGGGGGGGGGCATCGTTTCTGTCTTTGTAGGGTTAACGAGGTTCAAGTTTTATTTTGGAAAAAAGAATTCAAAGAACTTGAATGCATGCAGTTCGTTTATATATGTGAATGCCAAGCGAGCGGGGGGGGATCCAAACGACAAAACGGCCCGATGCAAGTAAATGTACGACGGCAAAGTCTATGCTGTGCGGGAAGCCGCTGATAAGAAGAAGAAAAAAGGGAAAGGAAACGGCCCGTTCAAGATGCGGTGCAAAAAGAAAAAAAAAAGAAGCAAACCGGATCGTGCTCCCCGTCGTCGTACGGGGAAAAAAAGATGTAACGCGGAGCACGGAGTAGAAGGGGATGGCGCGACGCGGAGCGATCGGTTGGGCTAGCTAGCGGGGATGCCGGCTTGGGACGGGATGAGAAAAACGTGGGACGGGCTTGTGGATGAGATGGACTAAAGATGGGTTGATGCAAGAACGGGCAAGGGGGAGAGGAGTAAGCTTGTTCTCTTATTCGTTCGTTGGTACATACTACGGGCGGCGTTTGAATCAAGCTGTGGCGCGTGTCCGTGGCGGGGCTGCGATTGTGGCGGACAGCGGGGGTTGATGAAGGGAAGCTCTCCTAACCTCCTAACCTTTCTCATTGAACAACCTCCTCTTTTGCATCCTTGGACAGATTCCTCGTCAATCCTCCTCCCACTTTCTCACCACATTGACCACATCCGTGGCATTATTTCACTAGTCCCTTCTCCCATCATACAAACACCCTGCCCGCGTTCCCGCCATGCAGGTCCCCCTCATCCGCCTCCAGTGCGGCGTCAACTCGTACGAATGGGGCAAAAAGGGCAGCGACTCTGCCGCCGCCAAGTTTGCGGCCGCGACCCCGGCGACCGACTTTTCCGTGCAACAAGACAAGCCCTACGCCGAGGTTCGTCTCTTCCTGCTCCTCCCCTCCCCCCCCGCCGCCTGCTGACCTGTGCTGCCCAACAAGCTCTGGATGGGCACCCACCCGTCCAACCCCTCGCGCGACGTCCAGACCGGCCGCACCCTGCTCGACCTCGTCGCCGAGAACCAGGCGCTGCTCTCGCCGACCGTCGCGGCCCGCTTCGGCGACAAGCTGCCCTTTCTCTTCAAGGTGCTCTCCATCAACAAGGCGCTCTCCATCCAGGCGCACCCCAACAAGGCCCTCGCCGAGCGCCTGCACGCCCGCGACGCCAAAAACTACCCCGACGACAACCACAAGCCCGAGATGGCCATTGCCATCACCCCCTTTGAGGGCCTCTGCGGCTTCCGGCCCCTCGCCGAGGTCGCCCACTTTCTGCGCGTCCTGCCCCCGCTGCGCCGCCTCGTCGGCGAGGACGCCGCCGCCCAGTTTGAGGCCTGCGCCGGCGAGCACACCGACGGCGGCCCCGGCGAGGACAAGAAGAAGCAGGCGCTGAAGAAGGCCTTTGCTGGCCTCATGGGCGCGTCGCAGGAATCGATCGCCGCCGAGGTCAAGACGCTCGTCGAGCTGGCGAAGAAGGATAAGGACCAGTTCGCCGGCGGCGGCGTGCCGTCCACCTCTGGCGCGACGCTGTCGGAGCTTGTCGTGCGTCTCGACAGCCAGTTCCAGGACGACATTGGCCTGTTTGTGCTCTTCTTCCTCAACTTTATCAAGATGGACGTGGGCGAGGCGCTCTTCCTCGTCGCCGACGACATCCACGCGTACGTCTCGGGCGACATCATCGAGTGCATGGCCGCTTCGGACAATGTGGTCCGCGCCGGCTTCACGCCCAAGTTCAAGGACGTCGGCACGCTCGTCGACATGCTCACGTACAACTACGCGCCCATTGACGAGCAAAAGATGGTGCCGACCGAGTACCCCTACGCGACGCTCAACCGCGCCGGCTACAGCAGCGGCTCCGCCGTCCTCCTCTACGACCCCCCGATTGACGAGTTTGCCGTGGTCCGCAGCGTCCTGCGCGGGCCCGACGCCAAGGCCACCTTTGAGCCGCTCGACGGCCCGAGCATCGTCATTTGCACAAACGGCACCGGCACCATCTCGGTCGGCCCCACGACCTATGAGATGAATGAGGGATACGTGTTTTTTGTCGGCTCCACGGCTGAGCTGGTGCTCGAGTCGACAACGACGGGGGAGGACGAGTTTGTCACGTTCAAGGCATTCTGCGAGGTGGAAGACGCAGTGAGCAAGCAAAAGCTGTGAGGACGTAATCAATGAGAATATACGAAGAAATGAACAAGGCTATGAACATGATTTGCCTTATATGATTATGTATTTCGCCACTTTGATATCTAAATGGTATTCTGGCGTGCTTTGGGGCGGGAAGCACTGGGCTGCGCCGATGGAGGCCGTGTCGCCGTTGAGCTTGTACCGATCCGCTTATACCGATCTGCTTATGTCCGTCACGACACCATGAGCAAAATAATAAGGGGATAGCGGAAGGAGTCAAAACACGGAGAGTAAGGAGTACAATACTAGTAAGAAATATACAGGCGGCTTGCTTTTTCATGTCCACTGTGTGGCATGATTCTCCGATATGTATACGGCCTGGGGGTGTGCTTGGGGTGTGCACACATGGCATTGCCCGAATTATTGGTAGTATTGGTAACCTTGCAGGTATTAAATGGTCAGCAGCCGGCATCTGCCGAGAACCGAGGAGATTACATGAAGAGCTCTCCGTCTGATGCTTGGACAACGATCCACCCAGAAGATGGGACGATATCGACACGGAAACATTGCCGGCCAATAAAAACTCGACCATGTTCTGTGAAGCTAGCCAGAAATACCGATTCTGGGGAGGTCGGGTATGCGGGTATAAAAACTGGAAATAAAATAAGTGCCGAGTCTGCCCGCATAGCCCATGACACGCTGCAGGCAATAAAAGAGAAATAGTCCATCGCTATAGATGATATATAAGTATTAGGGATCATGTCCACCTAGAGCAGGTGAAGACGACGGAGCCTGCAGGACTATGAAAAAGAAGAAGAAATTTTGAAAACTTGCGCAGCTGCAACCCGACGCGGTGGTAGACTGCCAGACGGAAACAACATGAATCAGACAATGTCCACGGTCGGATGTGCCGCAAAGACAAGAACAGACTGGGTTGCCAAGAACCGAAAGAATGCCATTCGTAGTGACTGCTCCAGATGGAACCAGATACTGTGCCCCTACAAGTCTTCCTCACTATGGCCACATAACGTATGGCAATGACGTGTGTACCTGCATGGTGATGGTTGATCCAATACTGCCTACACACAGTCGTTCGATACCTGCCTCACCAACTGCATATCGTTGGCAATACACTGCATGCAGCCCGTCTGCGACCCCCTGATGAAAACACCCGAGGCAGAGAGCCACGAGTTTATACTATCGAGTGGACAGTAAGTATAAATAGGAGCTGATTTCTCCCTGCATCTTCCAATTTCTTCATTCCTAGCATCGCAACCAGAGTTGATCATCCGACTCATCAACACCGACTCTTACCAACCCCTCTTTCCCACACCTCACAAGATGAAGTCGTCTATCGCCGCCGCTCTCGTCTCCCTCAGCGCCGTCTTGGCCTCGCCCACCAGCACCGCCCTGCCCGCCCTACCCGCCGGCGACGGGCTGTACCTCGGGCGCGTCGACGCCTCCGGTACCTTTTCGTGGTTCTTCCACGGCGCCGTCGACCCGTCCACCGTGCCCGCGTCCCCCGACACCAGCACTGCGGCGAAAGATGCGCGCTGGGACGGCGTCTCGTGCGACGGCTTCAGCGCGGGCCCGCTCGCCGACGTCAACGCCGCCGTGGCCGCCATCGAGGCCGGCTGCCACGACACGTACTTTCACAGCGCGATTGCGTTTCAGCGCGGCGCCGCCGTCGCGTACGGGTGCAGCTACGGCGGCGCCGGCGACCGCTGCGAGGGATACGGCTTGCTCCCCGTCTTTGCCAACATCGAGGCCGCGTGCGCACCGGGCAACGCGGGCTACTACGACTTGGCGCAGTATGCGGTGCGCTTCGGCATTACTAAAGCCGGAAATGGCTTTTGTTAGGCGGCGAGGCCCGGAAAATCTGTTCGTTGGCACGAAAAAAAGGGTAGTGAGGTCATCACAGTCCATGTATACTTATTAGTCGAGGGAATGGGAATATGTAAATGACATTGGGCATGACGGGACGAAGTGCTGAGTTGTGCTAGGCTCTGATCCGAGGCAATTTCAACAAACTCGTGTGAAAGTAGTACCAGAAAAATACCAAACTCATTATCAAAATCCTTTTCCTGTTTGAATGTGACTCAACGTCCGCGGCGATAAATACTACCACCTGCAACACTGGCAACCAACATGAGCTGCGCGGCTACTCGGCTGACGGTATTGGAAAGAGTCAACAAAAGAGTCAACAAATCAGTCGACAATAAACCTAGCATGCGGCTGTGATCACCCGCGCCGACCCAATCGCGACCTATTTCTATATATTTTTTAGACTCACTGTGACTGCTGCTGCTAGCATTGCCTCGGAAGCGGGGATAGATGCAGGCAAGCGCGCCATTTCTCACTCTCAATCTCACTCTTGCAACTACAACTTCCCTAGTATTTGAACTCGTCAGCCTCTATTCAACAAATTCCAACCTGAGAACACATCCGACGCCATGGCCCCCCCTACCAACCAGGAACTGAACGATAAACGCGAGGAGAACTGCATCTCCATCACGCCCGACCGCAAGTACTATCGCGTTGGCGGCACAATGGTCAAGCGCAGCTTGCGACCCTCGGAGTGGCAGCAGCACAACGGGTACATGCACATTCCGCTCTTCAATCTCGAGCGGATCCTCAACGAGGGGGCCTGTCTGCAGTTTCTCTCCGAAAACACCGACATTCCGCTGCCGAAGCTGTATGCCTGCTTCGAGGACGACGGCGCCGCCTACCTCGTCACCGAGTACGTCGACGGCGTCCTCATGGAGGAGGTTGATGAAGGCGGGAAGAAGATTGTCGAGAAGGAGTTGAACCAGCACATGGAAACGCTGCAGAGACTGAAATCATCCACGTGGGGCGGTCCGGGCGGCAAGGTACGTCGGACTGTGAAGCTTGCTGAAGCGAAGGGACTGACGGGACTGGGAATAGGTACTGCCGCCGTGGCGCATCCTGAAGAACTCGGATAGGCGTCCCTGGAAACTAAAGCAGAGAGAGGAAGGAGATCTTGTCTTTTGCCACAATGATCTTTCGGCGTACAATGTCATTGTTGACCCCGAGACGCTCAAGATTCGGGCCATCATTGACTGGGAGTACGCTGGCTACTACACGCCGGAATTTGAGCAAAAATACTTTAAAAGAAAGGGCCCGTCGGTGGCGCTCGATGGCGAGATTGACGACACGGAGGAACTGACAAAGATCTTGGCTCGTTACAGGATATGATGCCAGGATATGATGCTGGGCAAGCTTTAAGATGTTCACAAACCAGGACCATCATGGATGTTGAAGAGTTGGTTTCGGCACTTCTTTAAGCCTATTTATCACTTCTTACAGCCTCTCTGGCTTGCCACAAACTTGATTTGTATGCATGCCATTCTCGGAAATTCAGTTCTACATTGAGTGCGATGCAGTGGAGCTTCATGATCAACTCCAGTGCGTCGCTCTCTTGACCGCTACCACCAAAATATAGTAGGTATGAGGGTCATGTACGGAGCAGCTATGCGTAATAAGTAAAACGTCATGACAATTTCTTCATTTTGATAATGTGATAATGTGCTGTTTAAATGACGTGTGGTCAACAATTGTACGGAGAGACAGCGAGAGGCTCACGAATCCATTTCACCGTTTGCGGAGCTCGGTGACTTGGGATACGGAATAAATACACCAATCGAAATACATGGCAAGACTTGGCAAGCTTAATTTAACCTAGTATGTGCGTAGTATAAAAACAGGTGGGACTTATTATACACTTGGGGAAGCAGAGCTGGCACTTCATTTTCAGCCCTGCAATGGAGCGTAATGACTAGTATTCTCCAACATCCCTGCGAATCGCCTGGTCAGACCCTTGAAATCCCAAAGGAACGCAATACGCGGACAACGAAAAAGGATGGTCTGCGATGCATGTCCCTCCCGCCCCTTCCGAGGTGTTGCACCCGTGAGCATGCAACGCGGAATGTCGCCCTGTTGAACAAAGTGCCCGAGCTGGCCGCACATTCCCCTCCATGTTCCTATACGGACTTTGCAACTTGTATCTATATTTAGCCACACCTAAAAACACTAAAAAGTATGGCAAGGCAAGGTAGGCACCCATCAAAACTACCCCGCGCCACCAGAGCTTGCATATCTCAGCTGGCGGGGCAAATCGAGCCGAGAGCCTCTTCTGTGCTCCGACCATTCTGCTTCCCCTCATTCCACGGAAAGCAGCATGCAGTCATGTCCGAACAACCGTGGCTCGCTCTGCTTCCTGGCTGCTCATTGTGGGCATGGAAATGTGCGCGTACCCTGGTGCCCAAGTCGTCTCATGAGCCTGCGGCAACGCACGCCAAGGCCAGACGGCTATGCCATCCACGACTAGAAAAGGGCATGATGTGAAGAGTGCCGTATTGAGCTGTCCTTGCTCCTCTTGATCGCCGCCATCACGGGTAACACAATGGAAGCAGCTGACCCAGTCTGGGGCAAGCTGGTCGTGTAGCCGTCTCACGCAACATCCGAGCCCGACGATCAATTGACCTCCAAGCCATTGCATCCATCGTCTTTTCAAAGTCCTCGGGATAGTCTACGAGTCAGTCCATCCATCTCCCGGTATTCAACTCCAACCCAAGGCCCAGGCTGCATCGAACCTCGTATTCTGCCGTCTGCCGGGGCTCCGCCAAGCCTGGCCCTATGCGTCAGCACCATCCGACGGGGCGTCGACATGAGCAATATCCGTTTGTCACGGTCGACGTCTGCGAAGCATCTCCAAACAGCCCTGCGAGAGCTGAAATACTTCTACATTGGGACCCGTCGCGCTGACGGCTGGCTTCACGAGATGCACGTTGATGCAGTCGTCATGCAGCACCCCGGCCCGGCCACCTTGGTCATTCCACAAATGCTGTGGTCCGATACACGAGCCCAACAGAGACGAAAAAAACGAGAAAAAACGAGAAAAAACGAACGAGTCTGCGGCTCAGTCTGCCTTGAGGTGTGCTGGGCGAATGTGGTGAAATACGAGCTGGGTTGGCAGCTGAGGGCTCTCGAACCGAGCCAGAAACAAGTATAAAAGGGACACGACGTCTCTCAGAATTCTGGTGAAATTGCCTGACCAGACACTCTCACAGAAACACACTTGCCCTTTACTTACACATTCAACTTGATCCTCTCACACAATGCTCCAGCAGCTTGCCCTCGTCGCCCTCGCCGGCCTCGCAGCCGCCACCGGCACCAACCCCGCCGGCAAGGCCAAGGTGGTCAACAACTGCTCGTTTGAAGTGACGCTGTGGTCCGTCGGCAGCGACATCTCGGCGGCCAACACGCTCGCGGCGCGGGGCGGGCAGTACGCCGAGCAGTACACGCGCGACCCCAAGACGGGCGGGCGCAGCCTCAAGATCACGCGCGACCGCGACGGCCTCTACACCGGCAAGCCCCAGACCAACTTTGCCTACACCCTCGACCCGGACCGCATCTGGTACGACCTGTCCGACGTCTTTGGCGACCCCTTTGCCGGCAAGCGCGTCCAGGTCACCTCGTCCAACAGCAACTGCCAGTCCATTGTCTGGCCCGACGGCCGCCCGCCCGCCGGCAGCCAGGTCAAGACCTGCACGCGCAGCAGCGACACGACCCTTACCCTGTGTGCTTAGAAGCGGGGGAGAAAGAGAGGGAGCATTCGTCGCTGCGTTGTCGACGGACACGTCTGCTTGGTTGTACACTTGGGCTGACGGTGCAAGCCGGTAGCGATGTATACATGTTGCCATAGATGATAATGACACAAATTTGGATGAGCTCACAGTGTTGTAAAATAAAAGAGCGCCACTCCTTTGCTTGCTCATAAAGTCATGCTATGCTGGTATCGTATTATGTAAAAGACAAATCTTGTCACCCGAAACTGTCTTCGTGGTCGATGCTGCATCCGCCCTCGTCGTAGAAACGCCCGCATTTCTCGCCCCCGAGGACTTCCCCTCACGACCTCCCCTACGGCGGAGGCTGCGGATTGTTCCCCACCGTCTTGTACAAGTCGCGCAGCTCAAACGCGTCATGGCCGCCCTCTGGGATCTCACCCACGACGCGCGCCGGCTGCCCAGCAACAATGGAGAAGCTCGGGATAACCGCAAACGGGGCGACGGCGGCGCCGTCGAGCACGCGGACGTAGTCCTTGAGAATGGCAAACTCGCCGACGGTGCAGCCGCGGCCAATGGACACGTGGCTGCCGACGCTCGCGGCCTGGACGACGCTGCCGGCGCCGACAAACACGTGGTCGCCCAGCCGCAGCGGCATGTACGTGTACGCGCCCTTGTATACGCGCCCCGGCGGGCGCAGCACCACGCCCCGGCTGAGAAAGCAGTAGCGGCCGATGGCGACGGCCGTGTTGGACGCGGTGGCGGTGGCGGTGCTGGAGGAGGAGGGCGCGGTGCGCACGAGGTCGCCCCGGATCATGACGTCCGGCTGGATGACCGTCTTGCCGCCGAGAACAATGTTTTGCGTGCCGACGAGCACGGCTTTGCGGGCGACCTTGTTGCCGGTGTCCTAAAGGGGGGAAAGGTCAGCGCGGTGGGCGAGGAAAGGAGGGGTTCTTGTCGCGGGGTTTGGCGCTTACCGTCTCGATGTAGTCGCCTTTGGCTGGTCGGCGCGACATGGTGGCGACGGGGGACGACGGGCTGTTTGTGTGGTTTGCAGGACGTTGGAAGGGGGAGCTGTGGCGATGGTTGATGGTTGCGAGAGCTTGTGTGGGGCAGTAAGCCAACACAGTGACATAGGAGTTGGGAAATTGGCCATGGAAGCTGACAACTCGTCAAACTCAAAAGTTCTTGATATAAACTCAAAATATTCACATTGATTCATCGGACTCGAATTCTTGAACCCGCCGTACTCCGAGTGCGGATTGAGCCCGCGGTTGAGTGCCGGCTGCAGGTGTTTGAATTGGCTGTAGACGTTTGCAACCTTGACATGACTTTATCATTTTTCCCTATTTTCATATTTTCCCTGTTCTTTTTCTCTTTTTCCTTCTTGTTGAGTCCGGGCAGGGTTCAGCTGTCTTGACCACCAGACTACGTCGCCCAGCTGAAAACAAGTGTTCGCTCACTTACAACCGGCTCAGAATACCAACTCTGTTGGGTCATCCAGACACAAAACATTCTTAAAATGTTGAGTTGACCTTGAAGCTGTTTGTCTAGGAAAGTGCGGATGCATTTCTGTCTATATTCGTGCACTAGTCACATCGTAACGGCATTCATACACTATATTTACTAAATGAAGAATACTCTCAACATTTCCTTCTACAGCACTCACAAAGAATACTCCCTACGCAGGGGTCGCGAGCTGAAGCGTCCCGCATCCTCCTGGCATCCATGGAACGCATCCTCCTCATCCTCCCAAACCCGATACCTTGTCGCTGGCAAAACGCAGTGCCTCTCGTCTTTCCTCGTGCGTAAGCACCGACCATGCCTTTTCCCAGACCGCGTCAAAGTCCTTGCACGGCCCGTAGTGGCGCGTAAAGATGCCATTCCAAAACACATAATCAAAGTCATAGTCCATCTGCAGGGCATACACGACCCAAAAGTCTCCGTTTTCCCAGCTCTGCAGCATCTGTCGCGACAGCCGGTGTCGCTCCGCCAGACGTCCGGCGGCAATGGCCGCGTCCTCGGCGTCGGTCATGGCCGCGAGGAACACGGCCAGGGCCGTCTCGTACGCCCTTTTCCAGTCGACCCAGCCGGCGCGCCATTCCTCGGGGCGCTGCAGAAGCAGCCACCAGGGCGGCGCGCGGGCGAACGCGGCCGGCGCGGCATACGCAAACTCCCAGTCAACGACGCCAGCCAGGTCGTCGCCGCGGAGCAGTATGTTGGTTGGCCGGAAGTCGTCGCACCAGAGCGTGAATGGGCCCCGGTCGGCGTCACAGCGCTCTCGCGCGCTGACCATGTTGCGGAAGAGCAGCCTGGCGACGTACTTTTGCCGGCAGTCCAGCTCATCGCTCCAAGCATCGTTTTGCTGGTATGCCAGGTGGTCCATGTGCAGCTGGGCGAGCGTCACAAGGTACTCGTGCGCGGACGTGAAGACGGTTTGCGGCAGGTCGTCGCGTCTGCAGCCGCCCATGGCCACCAGCTCGTTCATGCGCCGGGTCAGAGGCCGAGAAGTCACCTTGGACGAGCCATCGTCCATCAGCTCCGGCGAGCCTATCGCGTCAAACTCCAGCCGCGACAGGTCGAGGAGAGCATTCGCCGCCAGGCGGTATAGCCTTTTGAGCTCCGCGGGATCGAGCTTCGGGTTGAGGACTTGCGGCTCTTCATCAGGGAAGCCAGGGGTGTTGAGCGCCTTGCCCATGTCCCGGTCATGGGGAAGATACTCCATCAGGATAAAGGGCCGCAAGTCGGGCGTGTCCAGGTCCTCGGCGCCCTTCTCCTTTGCATCGCCCGTCAGTTTCGCGCACTGCACGAAGGCGACCGGGATGGCCGTCTTTTCGGCAACGAGGCGCATGACGTTGACTTCGGCTGTCGTTTTCTCGTCTGGAAACATGGACGTTCCACGATTTACTTGGCGCAGCACGGCGTCTTGGCCCGAGTCGAACTGCATACGATGAGCGAGGTTGTACGATCCAGCCTGGGGGTCGGGCATGTATATAGGAACGCCGCCCCAGATCTTGGTCATGAGTTTGCCAATTTGTTGCCTCGTCTGCAGTTGGAACATCTGGTCAAGCCACTCTCGCTGGTTCTTGGTGAACGTGGAGCATGCCAGGTGGTCAACTTTCATGAGTGGCAGGGCAGAACTGCCAGTCTGGTCCTGGGACCCCATGACAGGCTGCGTCTCACGCTTGGTGGTTTCCTTTGTGGTTGTTTCGTGCATGGATGGTTGGATTTGCGTAAAGTTTGGCTGTGTAAAGTTTGGCTGTGTAAAGTTTGGCTGTGTAAAGTTTGGTGTAAAGTTTGGCTGTGTAAAGTGGGCAAATTGACAACCCTAGTCAGGGGCAACCCCGCACGAGGTCCGCTGCCGCACGCGCGCTAGGCTGCCTATCCCCAGAAAGGCTACAAACGGTAACCTAACCGGCTTGGCACGGTCAAGCCCGACTTGGGAAAACCCCGGTAAAACCTCAACAGGGTGGGGTCGGTGTTAGGCACAAAGGTTAGGCACAAAGTATTGTGATATAAAGAAAGCGCTACAAAAAGTGAGTGTATAACTCAACACAAAGCCGGGTCCGGCTTAATAAGATATTCAGATCCAAAGCAGAACTGCTGCGTTTTATTTCATTGTGTTATAGTGTTAGAATCAAGGTGTATTTAAATAATAATAAAAGCAATAATAATATTAATTTAGTTCCTAATAATTAAGATAATTTAAATAACTCTAATATAAATACTACCTTCCTTAATAGCTAGGATTAATAGGTCTATAGCCTTTAAAAGTAAGTCTCCTACCTATATACTAGCTAATAAGAGGCTAGCTTTAAGTTACTTACTTATATAGGGTTAATACTTATACTTTCTCTCTTTATAGCTTTATAAGTAGGCCTAATTTACTTAAAAATATAATAAAAAGCTATTCCTTTTAGTATTATTAATATTAAAACTCTATTCTTTTATTCTAGGCCCTTCCTAGCTAATTAGAGCCCTTTTTTCCCTTTATATATATACTTTTCTCTTAATAATTTCCTTAATACCTTAATCTTTTAATAATTTACCTCTTTTAGCTTATTCTTATATTCTACCTATCCTTTTATTTATATATTTAACTTATTTAATTTAATAAGGCTTTATATTACTTAATTTAGTAATACTTTTATTATAATATTAACTAGGTTATTATTACTATTAATTTATAAATTTCTTTTCTTTTATATAATTAATAAAGAGTTATAATATTAATTATTAGCTATTTTTTTTTAGTTATTTTAAGCTTAATAAGGTATTTATATAGTAATAAGAAGTTAATATAGATAATTATTAGGATTTTTAGGATATTTAATTTCTTTATAATTATATTAATTATTAAGCTAATAGTATATTTTATATCTATTTTTATAACTATATTATATAATTCTAATATTAAAGCTAATCTTATTACTTTTTTTAATTTTATTAAGCTTTAAGTAATAATATTTCTTTTAAATATAAATTTATTATTATTAATTTATTCCTTATTACTAATTATAATAATATAACCTATCTAGAAGCTTAAATCCTTATTATTAATAAATAATCTATTAATAAAGATAAATATCTTTACTTTCTTAAGGTTTATTAAAATATATTAAATACCTCTTTCCTAATTATCTATTTACTACTAGATTCTTATTCCTAGCTTTTTAAAGTCTTCCTCTTTAGGTTATTACTATTATATAGTTATAGAAAGGTTAAATACTACTTCTAGCTAATAAATACTAGTAATATATACTTCTTAGACTCTTTATTAGGTATACTTTTCTTTAGTTAAAGGTATTTTTAGTTTTTTTCTTTATTTATATTAGCTTATAATAATTATATTATCTTCTTTAAGGTCTAGGTAGTAGCTATTAAAGAATAATAGGTTTTTTACTATTAAATTATCTTTTAGCTTTATAATAATACCTACTTTTAATATTTCTTTATCTTCTTTTTTAATAAAGCCCTTATTACTTAGAATAAGTATATTATCTATTTAAAGGCTTATAATCTTAAATTCCTCTTTATTTAAAATAAAGAGGTATAGGTTAAATATTAAGATAGCTATACCTAGCTATTTAAAAAGATACTTTAAGTATATTATATACTAGTAATTACCTAATTCTAGAATACTATAAAGAGGCCTTAAAACTATTATAATTATACCTTATAGGTATTAATACTATATTTATTTTAATAGCCTTACTAGAATTATTTTATTTAGTATTATTTTTAATTAAGTATATACCTAGGTAATATCTTTAGACTAGATTTACTTCCTAGTACCTTTTATCTTACTATATCTTTTACCTCTTTTCTTAATAATTAAGAAAGTAATAGTAATAATAATTCTCTAACTTAATTATTAAATTATAAATAATACTATTAAAATTAAGGCTTTATCTTAGTTATTAAAACTATAAATTACTATTCTAGACTTTTTATACTTCTTCTTAATTCCTTTACTTTTAATTTTATTAATAAGCCTTAAATTAAAGATTTATATACCTTTATAAACCTTAAGATTAAATTCTATAAATTTAAATATACTAGTAGTTATTAAGCCCTTAATTTCTACCTTATTTAACTATTTAAATAGTATATTAAGTATTATAATAATTCTAGCCTTATATAATTTAACTATTAGCTTATAATTACTTTTTTCTTTTATAAAGAGGTATACTTTAAAGTATATAATATTTTCCTTATTTATAGTTTTTATTATAAAGATCTTATAACTACCTTTATTATTTAGGTAATTTATATACTTTTTAAATTCTATATTTATTAAATAGGCTTTATATCTTTTTATTAGCTTACTTTTTATTAATCTTAATAATCTCTTTATTATTATTTTTTCTACCCCCCTTTTTATAATCTTATCCCCCTTAAAGGGGTCTAAACTATATAGCTAGGTAAAATTTCCCTTTTTTTTAGCTTAAAAACCTTTTATTATTTATTATTAACTAAGCTAGGCTAGCTAAGACTAGATACTAGTAAGAATTATTACCTAGTATTTAATCTAATTATTATACTTAATAATATATACTAGCTTTAACCTTACTAAGTTATCTTTTTTATTTCTTTTACTTTTAAATTCCTTAATATTACTAATAAAGGCTTAGCCCTTATTAATATCTTAATTAGAAACTAGGCCTATAGTGTTTTTATTAAAGGCTTAACCTTTATTAAAGTCTTAACTAGAAGCTAGGCTTATAATATTATTAAAAAATACCTAGCCTTTTAATACTATAATTTCTTAACTAGGTTATATAGTAATAGCCTTCTAATTATACCTTAATAGTACTAATAAGGTTTTATTAATATCTTTATTCTTAAAAAGGTTTCTAGCTACTATTCTAAACCTTTTTTATACTTTACTTTTACCTTTATTACCCCCCTCTTTATATTCTACCTTAACCTTCTTTATTCTTTCTTCTTTTATCTTATCTTTCTAGAAAGAATAGACTATTATTAAATAGAACTTTAATAGTCCCTTTAGTATCTTAATAATATAGGTTTTACTTTTTATTATTACTATCTTAAATAAGCCTTATTATTTTTTCTTTTTATATTATATAAAGATATTTAATTATAAAGGTAATTAGTAAAAAAGGCTTATATTTAGCTTATTTCTTTAAGCTTATATCTTTTTAATTTAATACTTTTAGTAAAGGATATAAACCTTTATTATTATCTTCTAAATTACTTTATTTTATTTATAGGTATCTAGGTAAAGAGGTAATTAGTAGGATATTTAGGAGTATATACTAAAGATTAATAGTATTAAGATAAGGCTATTTAGGCTTACTATATTATTAATAGCTTTAATAGCTATTTAAAGAATCTAATACTTATTTATAATATTATTAATATTATTTTTAATAACCTTAAATACTTAATAAAGAATATTATAATACCTTTCTACTTTTCCTATACTATTATAAGCCTTAATAGGGATAGCTTAGATTTAGATATAAAGGCTATCTATATAGTATTTAAATTTAGTAAAAGTAAAGTTCTTTTTAATATTATAAATAATCTAGTTAGGTAGGCTAATATATATATTAATTTAGTATTCTAGAATTATATTCTATATATTCTTTACCTTCTAATCTTAGCTTTAAAGAAATCTTATAACTTAAAAGGCTATTACTAAATTAATAATATAAAAGACTAGCTTACTATTAATATAATAGATATTTACTATAATCTTATAGTTAAATTTATAGTTATTTTTAATTATAAAGTAGAATTAGCTAGGAGCTTTCTAGTTTAATTAGTAATTCTTATATATCTTTATTATCTTCTTTAAGGTATTAATATTAAAGTCTTTACTAGCCTACTCTAGAATATTACTTAAGTGCTAATAGGTAGCTAAATCTCTAATATAGCTACCTAAGCTCTTATTTTATATAATAGAAGGCTACTACTAGAGCTAGGCTTAGTAGCTAGAATAAGTACCCCTATTACCTAATTATTAGGATAATAATATTACCTTTAATAAGGGTATTTATAAGGTTATTAAACTAAATACTAAGTTAATCTATATCCTTAAGGGATATTAAGAAAGAGGTTAATATTAAAAAGACCTAGAATTTAAGGTTACTAATAGCTATTTATAGCCTAATAATACCTAATAGTATAATTAAGTTTATTCTATTAAAGGATATTATCTTTATAGTTTTATTATTCTACTTAATTTAGACTATTAATATAATCTTTATTAGTACTTAGGCTTATAGTATACTAGTATTAAATTAACTAGCTACTCTTATATTAGGTAAGATTATTAAGGCCAATAGGGCATATATAGGGTAAGAGGTAAGGTTATTATATTATATAACTTCTATCTAGTTATATAGTATAGGTAAGTACTAGATATACTAGGTAATAGGAGATTATTCTTTTAGCTTTAAAACTACCTATTATTACTCCTACTTAATCTATATTAACTAGGAAAAATAACTAGAAATAACTATAAGGAATAAAATAATAACTATAAGGAATAAAATAATAACTATAAGGAAAAGTA